>NW_006399907.1:4261991-4277806 GCF_000299155.1 Elephantulus edwardii | reverse complement strand
TGGAAACAAGAAACAATACCATAATAGGGGGAAAAACCCCAAATGAGTTTGTCAAAGATTTAATTTTTTCTTGGCTCCATCCATAGAACCAATACTCGTGGATATAGTAATGAAAAAGAGTGATGTACTGCATTGTTAAATATGCTGCCAAAGACTCCTTTAAACTATCAAAGACAAAGGATGACGCTTTTAAAAGTAAGGTGTGTTTGACCTCTCTGATAGAATTTTCTATTAAGATTTATGTACAAAACATCTAAACAATGAATAAGGTAAACTAAAGGAGAACTGAAGCATTTGAACTACAATGTTGAAAAAGAATAATGAATATACCATGAAATGCTAGAACGACAAACAGATGAATGTTCCTGTGCTTAGGTTATAAGGCTTTGCTTATGTACTCTGGACATTTTATCAGAATGCAGTAGACCTTAGAGAAAGAGTTCATATTTTTTAAAATAGGGGGTAAGAGAAAAGAAGATGGCACTCAATGATATGAATCCACACAGTGGCTGCAACAAAGGGCCTTTCAAACACAACAATGACTATGAGGATACTGCAGGTCCCAGCAGGGTTGGAAAAAATAGAAGAAAGAACTAACTTAATGGTATCTGACAGCAATAAAAATAGTAACCGATGAGGAAAACATGAAAAGGTCCCATATCCACAAATCTGTGGTCAAACCATATTTATGACATGTGAGTTCTGACTCCAAAGTCTAAATTAATGTGTAAAGCTTTAGGATACAAGATAAAGTTGAAATAAAAATAATACTTATAGTGAGGTTACCTTTCTTAATCATGGTCATTAAGTTGTGACAGTTAGTCAGTCAGCCATTCATTCATTCATTCATTCATTCATTCCAATCCTAAAACATGTGAAAGTAAAAGGAAAAATAATGAACAGAGGGATTTCATTAAAATACGTGTAATAAAGATCACAAAGTATTTCTGTGCACAGGTAAAATAATGAAGCTGTTGGAAACATCAGTGAAACATCTTTCAAATAAAGCTTGGAAAAAAAATCACAGCACAACATTTTAAAACATAGTTCTCATTACTTTGTTGTTTTCCCCAAAAAGACAAAGGGGAAAGTACAACAAAGAAATATGAAAAGATGCTTTTCACTACATTTTTGTATTCTCAAGTTCCCATCCAGGAAACCACATTCAGCTGAAATAATCCTTGGTAAGGCAAAGAAGGGGAAGTAGGAGGATATACTTACCAGGTAATTAAAATAAGAAAACAATAGTTACCAATAACTTTAAGTATAACTTATACTTTTAAAACATAAAGGCACAGTATCTAAATACTGCATATATAAACAATGAACATAAGACAACACAAAAGTCTAATGAGACATGTCTTCTATTTTAAAATTAAGAAATAATTAACATATAATAGAATCAAGTGAAATACAAGCAGAAAATTAAACTCTCCTATCACCCAAAGATGAAAATGAAATTAATTAAAAGATCTTTGTCTTTTGTTTATTTAAATATATTTTACGACACATACATACATCAAACTCAAAATCACTGTCAAGTAAGAATCAAGTCATAACTGAACCTGTATTGGGTTTTCAAGGCTTCGACTGCACAGGAAGAGAATACCTATCTTTCTTCTTCAGAAAGAATTTGAATACCCAGAGAGGCATGACTTCTGAGTTAGCAAGGTAACTCGTTAGGGAGTAAACCACCGGACAAGTCTGGTGTTAAGGTCTGTAAATACACTGAAATATAACACCAAATAACAATTCATTGTTATTGTGTTGGAACAGACTCAGACCTGACCCTTGAGTGGATTTCCAGAGGCGGAAATCACTTGGGAGGACTCTGCCCATCTTCCTCTCAGAGAGCAGCTGGTGGAATTCCTTACAAGAGTTCCCTAAATAAATACAAAGGACTATAAAATTTAGCAGAGGTTATAAGTTTCTTTGCTTGTTTCTTAGTCCCTCCTTTCTTTTAGATTAATGTGGTGTAGATCTTGTAAGGAAACAAATATAAGTATCTACTATGCTTTTTAATGGATGTATGGTATTCCATTGTGATATAATTCCATAAGTCAGTTTTTTAGTGGTCATTTAGGTAGTTTCTAACTTTAGAAAGAACAAAAAATGAAGTTCTATTGTTTTCAAATGTGCCATTGTATAAGGGTTAAAAATGTAATTTTGAGTTTGATAAGGATTTTCATCATCCTTTCTTTAAAAGCCTAATAGGAAAAGGAGCAAGAGAAGGTTGTTTAAAGATGTACACACACAAGATGGTATACCAAAACAGAAAAAAATTCAGTCTTTTAAAATGTGTCTGTAATAACATGTAAGCTCGGACGGACTCTCCGTAAGGAGGCCCTTGGGAAAACATAAACACTCCTTCTGGATTTCAATCTCCAGCTTGCCCACCACATTCTTGTTTTCAGCCTGAGCTGCTGGCACTCCAGCCTGCAATTGAGGCCTTGCATCAGTTGCCAAGCTAAACATTTGGGAACAAGAATTATAATGACATCCTTTTTTTCCCCCTTCTTCAAGTAATTTAAAAACATACAACATGAACTAAAACAAAGAAAAAAATGAAAGACTTAAATTTTTTAAAAAGGTCCTAGATAACATTATTTTGAGATTATATTATTCTGAGTATATGAGCAACTATTAATGCCAATTGGTAGAGTGTTTGAAGCAGAACAAAATGGCATGGAGACAGGAATTCTATCACAGACATTAGTGAAAACAAAACAAAAAAAATTACCTAAACATCTAAATAATGACAGAGCAACCATTTATTCAACTTCTCTTTTTAGCCTTTCCATTTCTAGTTTAAGTTTGCGTGACTAATGAGCATTGCACAGAAACCTCAGCAGATTTTTGTTTTTAATCATGACTTTTTTAAGGAAAGTAATTGTCTACTCTTGAAGGCTTTTATATTAAACATGTCAAAACATATTAGCGATCATATAAAAAGTTCTTTGACATTTTTAGCATGAAACACGTTGCTGTCAGAAGTCTATTCTCTTATCTTTAAAACATTCAATTTTTTTTCAAAGGCCTAAAGGAATCTGTGGATTTATTAGAAGAATATGTTAACATCTATTGGATTAGTCTTTAAATGTAAGCTCTTTATGTCAAGAGAACTATTCCTCTGTGGGGAGCAGTAGTGACTGCAAGGAAGCGAGGGAGGAGGGGCTCTGGAGTGTTGACTTTCTTAGGTGAACAGGTGCATTTTGTGAAAATCCTGTAAAGTGGCATGATTTGGGTTTGTTTGGTGTTTTTTTTTTTTTTTAAACGGAATCAATCTTTATAATATTATACTGTTGAGGAAATGCAGCTTCATTTAGAATAGTTAATTTGTTTCTATTTAAAATATAGACCTGGGGACCTAGTATTAAGGAGTTGTGCTTCAAACACAAAGACAAATGTTTTGAATCCATCATTTGCTCCAATGGAGAAGGATGAGTAATCTTCTCTCATTTGATTTGCAGCCTCTGAAAACCTGTTAGGTGTTCAGCTATGAGTTGGTTCTAACTTGAGGGCATGTAACAACAATAGCATTTAAAATATATCTTTCCCCCATTTCTTTTCAATCTATATACTGAAAAGATCATTTGAAAGGCTGGATTTTATGAAGAAGAATGTGCATTGGGATTTGAGCAAGACTCATCAACAACTTACATTATGCAGATGACACATCTTGCTTGCCAAAATAGGAGGATCCGATGTATTTGCTGCAGAAGATCAAGGATTACAGACTTTGATATAGACTGCATCTCAGTATTAAGAAAGCAAAGATCCTCACCACCAAGCCAATAGGCAGCATCATGATAAATGGAGAAAAAAGAATGAGGTTGTAATGATTTCATCTTGCTTGGGTCCACAATTAACATCCATGGTAACAGCAATCAGGAAATCAAAAGACAATTTGCATTGGGAAAATTGGTCGAGAACCTCTCTAAAATGCTAAAGAACAATGATGTCAATCTAGAGACTAAGGTGTACCTGATCCAGGTCATGGTCTTCTCAAGTTCTTGCTATGCATCTGAGAGCTGGACAATGACTAAGGATGAAAGAACACTCATCAGTGCTTTTGAGCTGTGGTGCTGGTGGACTGTCAAGAGAATAAGCAAGTTTGTCCTGTGGAGGGTGAAACCAAGTTGCTCTTTGGAGAGAAAGATTTTGAAGCTCTCTCTCACATATTTTGGGCATGCTGTCAGGAAGGGCTAGTCCTTAGAGAAGGACATCATGCTTGGAAGAGTGGAGGGCCAGCAAAGAAGAGGAAGACCCTGGATGAGATGGATTGACACAGTGATTGTGGCAACTGGGTCAAGTGTGTCAGAGATGGTGAGGTTGGCTCAGGATAATGCAGCGTTCAGAGTCATTGTTCATAAGGTTACTATGAGTTGTAACCAACTTGATGGCTCTTAGCAAAAACAACAATAAAAGATCCTTATTGATAATAAGCATGACAAAATAAAACTGGAATTTTTACTTGGATAAACCAATATCTAATTTT
This sequence comes from Elephantulus edwardii, assembly GCF_000299155.1. Lineage (NCBI taxonomy): Eukaryota > Metazoa > Chordata > Mammalia > Macroscelidea > Macroscelididae > Elephantulus > Elephantulus edwardii. The sequence goes on along the minus strand of NW_006399907.1, from coordinate 4,273,308 downwards.
AGATTACAGAGAATCGCTTGTTAGATATTTTCTAAAAACATTTTCTCAAAAACTAATGGAGAAAACTTGCTTTAACGCCTATCAGTAAAATCAGTGCTACTTCTTAAATAAAATATACATTTTTATTTCCTAAACAGTTACAGTAATTATTTATTAAGCACTTACAATGTGTCACTGTCATTATGTCAGTCACTGACATAAGGGGTCTTCATGCCAATATTATAGATGGCATACTATAAATACTTAATCACATTATCTACTATTTCTATTAAACACCAACATAAGAGCTGAAGGTCAATATTCCAGCATGGTTTGGAGCTACACTGAAATCTTAAGAATCTTATCCATTTTCTTCAAAGCTTCACTTTGGGGGAGAACAAAGAACTGGTAATGCTTTGCTGAGGCAATTTTGAATCTCTTTTAAATTTTAAAGAAATCCAGGACTTAACACAAAAGCTGAAGAGTAAGATGAGAAAGGTAGTCTAAGGGAACTTTCTGTATTTTAGCTTAACGAGGCAGTTTCTCTATTGATTAGGAAATAATCTCAATCAATAAGCATTCTGGAGAATCTGATTACAGCCTCATATAATTCAGTATTTATTGATTCATTAATTACTTCATGTTTTAAGGACCATACAAATAATATATAAACCCCATACATTGTACCTGGATTGGAAAACTTCTATAAAGGGAATAAAGAAGTATTTCAGGCTTTGCAGGCCTATAATCTCTGTCACCACTATTCTGCTGTTAAAGTAATCAAGTAGTCACAGGTAACTTGTACATGAATGAGCATGGCTGTGTTCTAATAGAACTATATATACAACAACAGGAACAAGTTGGAGTTAGCCCCCTGGCCATGATTTCACATCTCATGCTTTATCAAAAATGCCTCCTCTACTTCTAGACAAATAGCTGGCCTTGCTAAATACATCTTGATTGATAATTTCAATAGCTAAATCTGAGTTTTATAAAAAATACGAAGTCACAGTCCCTCTCCTTCCAATGTGCAATACACCTATTCTTTTACTAAACGAGATGTTAGATATAAACAGAATATTATTATTTTTATTTATTTGAGATTTTCTTATCAAAAAAGGGGGATAAATCTGCACATGAAATTTAACTAGATGGGGGAGAATAACTCTGGAGTTCAGCATGTATATTTTTGCCTTTCAAGTACAAAGCGGACATTTGTAGATAATGTAGGAAAATCTACTGGAAAAAATAACTTATTCATTAAAGTAAGCACCATAGACACCTAAATATGGGTGGTCCAACCAAGCAAAAGTTGTTGGCAGTTGCATTTAAATAATAAGATTAACACAAGATGTCAAGTACTGAAATAATTTAGTCACAAACATGTGCGTTTTTAATGACATTCAGAGCCATTTTCATAAACTTAGGAAGCAGAAGTTAATTTATTTCATTGGAAAAATTTTGAAAAGTCCTAGACTGCCCTAGAACTAAGAACCTTTTTATTATTTTCTTATGGCTAAAGATCATGCTTCTTTGCCAGTAACAAATATTTCTCAAGCTCATGGTGGAAACAGCAGCCAGCCTGCAGCAGGAGATGACAATAAAGGACAACAGCAACACATGTCTTTTCAACATAAAATTGACATATGTGATATAGACACAACAGAGGGTCCTTTATAAAACAAAGCAGCGAAACTAGTGTAGTTTTCCTTAGATTACCCTGAAAAGAATGATTATTTCTGAAAGAGAAGTCACTCTGGGCTCAGTCCTTATCATGATCTTCACTCTCATTTATTTGGTAAATATTTACTATCTCCAAAGTCTGAGGCTAATCCCTGTTCTTAGCACATATGATTTATTTTTTTTGTTTGTTTTCTGAGTACTTTTTCTGAAGGCATTTCATTCTTCTTGATGGAAAACAGACACCATTTTAACCAGTAAATGGATCATTTTTGTCCCTGACATGTAGAATGGAGAGGGACAAGGAACAAGGCGATGATGGTGCAATGACGTTAGAGCACGGCAAGTGGATGCAGGCGCATGGATACCAAGTTATTTTTGCCAAAATGGCTAGAGATGCTCTTCCTGGAGAGAAGACATTTGGGGAAGATTTAGAGGATTTTCAGATACAGAAATCTGACAATCTGGAAAACAGTGATTGCAGCATGGAAAGTGTAATGAATAGTAAGCTGACATATTTTGGAGCTATTCTGAAAGTACCGAGGTGACTCATCCTGATCAATACAGCCTAAGCTGGTTAAAAATGGAGTCTGTTATAATGATGTTTCACATCTAAGTGATCCATTAGGTCAGCTCTCAGCATTGTTTTGCCCAAATTCAACAATAAATGGATAAGTGAAGCATACCTAGCCTGAGAAAGGGCAATTAGAGACATGCATGCATGCCTCACAGAGGAGACTTTGGGTTATTTCTTCAAACTCCTGATCCAGCAGAAGTTAGTAAAAAATAACATAGAAAAGGGAGTAGAGGAGTAGATGCTAATCAGGTTTGGCCTAGAGGGTTGCAGCAACAGTTTGAGTTGCAGCTTATCCCTCTAATGGTCCTCTCTTGTCTTGGAAAAGCAGAACTAAGTGACTCTTGGAGGAGCTGTAACAAAACCTCACTGGTCCTGACTCAATTCCCACTCATGGTGAGCCTCCATTGGATTTTCAGGGCTATAAAACTTAACTAGGGGAGTAGATTCAAATCACTGGAGAAGTGAAGCCTTTTTAGTTAGCAGTGTGGCATGCTACAGATTATACCACTTAAGTTTATTACAGAAAGGACATGGTTCTGAGTGATGAGAGTTGGACTGGAACGCATCATCCAGAATCTACCTTCAGGTTAAATGTACTAATTCCTCTTTTGCTGGGAGAGTTGGTAGCTTTTAGGTGAGTTCCTTTTCCAGGAATCATCGCCTTAACCAAGGTCCTGCTTTCTGCCTGAGAACAGCCCATATATACTTAATGGTCAGTGCAGAAGTATAGAGTCTCAGATCCCTTGTCTCTAAGGATCTCTGATGACATGGTGAACTGCTAACTGAATATATGTTGAACTGCTAACTGAACATATGATGAACTGTTAAATGAAAATCCAGCAGTTCAAGCAATCAACTGCTGTGCTTGAAAAAGATGGGTAGTCTCCTGCAAAAATTTAAAGCCCTGAAAATATAACAGAGTCTGTAGAAGTCAGAATGAACTTGGTAGCAGTGGATTTGACCCATTGATCCCTTGCCTCAAGGTGGTTCAAATATGAAGGGCCATCTGAGCTCCTATGGTGTCTCCTAAGCCTCCATATGGAATCATCTGAGGTCCTGCTGCAATGGCATGACAACCCTTCCCTTTGTCTCATTTTCTTCCTTCTTCTCGAAAGGAGTTGATGCAGAAGACAATACCAAATATATTTTTAGAACACAAATCTCATCTTAAAACCTCTTTTTCAAGAGGCTGAATGTAAGGCAAATTGATAGGGCAGCACCAGTATTATCTATTATCAGAGCTGAATATTGCACAGTGAAAATCAAATTAAACCAAATAAACAATCATAAACTATCAGAGTAGAAAGGAATCAAGGACATTCTGGTTTGTGGTAACTCGTCTCCACTTCTCCACTAATAACTCAGAAACATGTAGGGAGAAGTTGAAGGGTAACTAGGTAACTAAAAAAAAAATAGAAAGCAAAATTATTTTTATGAGTCCCTTGAAATAATACTTTAATAAATTAGAATACGTATGTTAGTGAATAAAAGAGCATCAGTGAGAAAATTTGCATGCATTTAAAGTTACTTGTTTTAGCCCTGACACTGAGAGGAGGGGTATCATGGGATTTACTGAGTAGAAGCTGGAAATGCCACTAAACACACTATAATGGCAGTACAACGCCCGCAACTAAGAATTATCCAGCTAAAAAGACCAATAGTGCCAAGATTGAGAAATCTTGGTTTGTAATTCACTAAGCACATTATGTTCATTATCTCATTATCTTGGGAAATAGGTATTATTAGCATTCTAACATTATGGACAGGGAAACTGAGTTCAATGGTTCAGGGGGAGAAAAGACATGGAAAAGATCTTTAAGAACTCAAAACTCACTGCTGTCAACCCAAAGCTGACCTCCAGTGAGTTCCGCTAGGTATAAATTGCACAGGCGGAGACTGTCTCTGGGCATGGCCAATGCACTATTTTCTACCTCTGATGTCAGTTCACATCTATTGTAGAACACAGGAAACTATACCCCATCTATTCTCTTCTATACAAATTAAGAACTAAATGAGGTAGTGGTATTGCTGAGTTTTCAGAGGCAGTTAACTGCATGGGAAGAGATTGCCCATCCTTCTCCCACAACTCTCTTCCATACAAATGAAGGATTAAATAAGGTAATGCACATGAAATACATCCATAGTGAAGGGAGACTATAAGGCTAAACTAGGTATGTGTCTCTTTTTAGGTTTCTAGCATCTATTTCTCCTCTGGTGACAACTGCTAATCAAACTGCTAATCAAAAGATCTGTGGTTAGAACTGACCAGCTGCTCCAGAGTAGAAAGACAAGTAGCTTCTTCTTGTAAACATTTATAGCTTTGGAAATAGAATGAAGGATTGTCATTAGTGGTAACTGACACTATGTCAGTGGGTCTGGTTTTTAGCTTTACTGTTGTTGTGTACCAGTAAGCTGGTGCAAACTAATAGCTGACTCTCTATTCTTGTACATACAGATTGATGGCCTATAATTAGTATACCTTTTCCCTCTAGCCAAGGGGGCAGGTATGTGGCCCAAGTAATCTAATCAGATAGTTCCTCCTTAGAACTTATACATGAACAGAGAAACAAAAAGAAAATGGTTATTTTTGTTCATTCCTAGTAGTTTATCCTGATCAGTCTACTTTCACTATGAGACCATTGCTGACCTATGATGTTGTGGTTATTTTGCTCATTTCTAAAATGGTGTACAGACTCCTATCAGTTCTACAAGCTTCCTATATCCAGTCAATACATTATCTTTTCCTATAGTTAGCCTAGGGAGCTCAGATGGTTGAATGGATAGAGGGTTGTGTTGCCAACTCAAAGGTAGGCTTTCAAGTCTATAGCTGCTCCAGGACAGAAAGATGGGTAATCTCCTACCATGCAATTTACTGCTTCTGAAATCTGCTGTAGGATCTATGAGTTTTTTTCTGACTCAGTAGTAACGAGTTAATTAAAGTAAGCCTAAAATTAGGAGCTCTGGTAGCTTAATGGCAAGAAATTGTGCTATATTCCCAAAGGCACACAGTTCAAACCCACCAGCTGCTTTGTGAGAGAAGGATGGGAAATCTCCTCTCATGCTATTTACTGCCTCTCAAAACCTGCTCAAGGGTCAGCTATTGGTCAGTTTCAACTTGATGGCACACTATGATAACAACAAGAAGAAGGCCTCGTAGCTTGAGATTTAAGCCCTCAACATTAACCCAGAGATCACCTAATCTGTCAGAGAAAAGACTTGGCCATCTTTTTTATAGAAAGATTAGAGTTTCTTGGAAATTTTATGGGATATTTCTACTCTATCCTATAGGGTTGGAATAAGTTAGAATCTACTTCAGAGCACTCATAACAACAACCAAGTTAGCTTGATCAAATTGTTCTTGCTTGCAACCAAACAACCTTACAAATACAAACTAATCATATCATATACCAACATCAAGTATTTAACTGCATCAGCGTAGAGAATAAGGTGTGCCTGATCGAGACCATGGTTTTCGCAAAGGATCAGAAAGCCAGACAATGGCTAAGGATGACAGAAGAATTTATGTCTTTGAGTTGGGATGCTGGAGAAGAGTAGTAAACATATTATCGACTGCCAGGAGAACAAACAGGTCTATCTTGGAGAGCGTGAAACAAGGTTTATCCTTAGAGGCAAGGATTTTTAAAAATTAGTTTTTAATTATTACACTAGTGAATTTACAAAATTAGAATACATTGCTTTTCAGAACAGATTCTTCCAATTTCCCTCACCCCCCCTTATTAAATTGTACAACCCCATGATTCATACCTCCGTGCACATTCTCATCCCTCTGCTTCCTTCCCCCGCAAGATATCCAACCAAAAACAAATGGATTGAGAAAATATGGTACATATAAACAATGGAATACTACACAGCATGCAGGAGCAATAGTGCAGGCTAGATTTAAAAGAAGCCATGGTATTAGGGATATTATAGCTAATGTTAGATGGATCTTGGCAGAAAGCAGAGAATACCAGAGGAATGTCTATCTGTGCGTCACTGACTATGCAAAGGCTTTTGACTGTGTGGATCACAACAAGCTATGGCTGACTCTGAGAAGAATGTGAATCCCAGAACATTTGATTGTGCTAATGCAAAACCTATACTTGGACCAAGAGGGAGTCATCAGAAAAGAGCAAGGAGACACTACATGGTTCAAAATCCTCCCAGAGACGTATCCTGTCTCCATACTTTTTCAATCTGTATGCAGAACAGATCATCTGAGACGCTGGGCTGTACAAGAAGGAATGTGTCATCAGGATGGATGGAAGAGTCATCAGCAACCTGCCATTATGCAAATGGCACAGCCCTGCTTGCTGAAACTGAGGAGGACATGAAGTACTTGCTGCAGAAGGTCAAGGACTGTAGCCTCCTATATGGATTGAAGCTCAACATCAAGAAAACAAAGATTCTCGCCAATGGGCCAATTATCAGCATCAGTATGGATGGTGAAGAGATTGAGATAGTTAACAATTTTAGTTTGCTTGGCTCCACAGTCAACACTCTTGGTACCAGCAGCCAGGAAATCAAGAGATGAATTGCATTGGGAAAGTCAGCTGTCAGGGACCTCTCCAGAGTACTGAAGAGCAATGACATCAGGCTGGAACTAAGGTGAGCCTGATCTGGGCTATAGTCTTCGCAACTGCATGCTATGCATCGGAGAGTTGGACAGTGAATAGGGATGAAAGAAGGAGAATTGATGCCTTAGAGCTGTGGTGCTGGAGAAGAGTGTTGAATATACCATGGACTGCAAGGAGAACAAACAGGTTTATCCTGGAGAGGGTGAAGTCAGAATGCTCCTTGGAGTCAAGGATTCTGAAGCGTCGTCTGACATACTTTGGGCATGTTGCAAGGAGGGACCAGTCCTTGGAGAGGGATAGCATGTTTGGGAAAGTGGAGGGACGATGCAGGAGAGGAAGACCCTCTATGAGATGGATCAATTTTGTGATTGGGGTCGTGGGAGTGAGTGTGTCGGAAATAGTGAGGTTGGCACAGGATAGAGCAGGGCTTAGGGCTCTTGTACATAGGTCACTCTTGTACACAGGGTGCGACTCAACAGCACACAACAACAAGGGACTAGAGAGCATTATGTTGAGTAAACTAACTCAGTCCCACAAGGACAAATATTGTATAAAACCATTTTTGCAGAGTAAGTATGAGGAGGTGAGGATTTTAAAGCTCTATTTCATACATTGCGGGCACATGACCAATTGCTGGAGAAGGACATCATTCTTGGAAGGGTGGAGACACAACGCAGGAGAGGAAGATCTTGGATGAGATGGGTTGACAAGGTAACTAATTTTGTGGGATTAGTTGTTTCACAGTCAGTGAGACTAGCTCGGGATAGGGCACGGTTTAGAGATATACATAGGGTCATTATGAGTGCCAGATGACTGGAACATAACAGGTGGCACATAACAACAACTACCACACCAATATTTCATGTGCTCAAAATACACGTAACATTTAATGAATATCTTCTGCTTTCAGAAACAAGTTTAATCATTTATATTCTAGTAGTCTGTCATAGTACTAGTACAAATCCACACACAGTGAAATCGACATAGGCATTAAAGACTGTTTACCTCAAAGAAAATTTCTGTGGCGTGAAGGTGCTTTTAAGTAGTCTTCTCTGTTTGCTCTCTGTTGGAGTACTTCTTGGTAGGACTTCAAGAAACACAAGGAAAATGAAAAGAAACTGCATGTCTGATTGATGCCTTATTGCCTGAGTCCACAATTCTATAGGCTCACCTGAGACCTTAAAGAAGAATCTTTCCAGATACAGAAGCTTTCATTATTTTTGGCATTATTTTGGATCTTGGATATGGTTGCTTTTTGCAGGATAGCTATGGGTAAATCTGTGGCAAATCAGAATCTGCAGTTACTGGAATTAAGGGCAAGTGTAACTTCATGCTTCTTAAAAAAGGAGTGAAATGAATAATCACTTGTTTCTGTTTTACAGATGCTTTGATCCACTTCATTTTCACCCTGGGAGAGTTAAATGGCAATTCTCTATATCAAGTTAGCCTCCACTTCCTAGAATAACTAGACCAAGGCCATGGAATATTATGTCTTTGTAGTTGGGCTACAACATGAAAATACCAATAAGGTGTCATTTCAGCATAGGGTATAGTAATCTGTTCATAACTTGGCATCTACAATTCAATGCCCCGTTAGTTTTTCCATACCCCAGATCAGGTGATCAGATGATTCAAAGGACAAACAGAAGTTATTCTTTCAGCAAGGAAATCTGGAAAAACACATATTTAACAAGGCCAAAGATTCTTGGATCTTGCTTAGTGATCATGGCATAGACGAGATTTTTGTCCAAATAAATGTAAGGAATAAAGTGCTCCATAATACGTGAAGAGCGGTCCACTCAGAAGATTACCACAATGCATAACAGTTCCTATTTACAGCATCATTAAGTGAAAGTTGCTCTTACCAGGTGAAACGCATATAGTTTAAATTATTCTGTACACACTTGCCCATTATTAGCCACATACCATTTTATAGTAGTTTTCGAAAATAGAAATTAAAATTCTACACATTAAATTATAGCTATAGAGGTCATTCTTTGCCAAAATTCAGTTAGTTGCCAATCAGGGTACTTTTTCTTGATCTATACATGATCGGTAAAACATATGTATATAGATAGATCTTTTAAGCACAGTTAAAAGTATAGTTTAGTAAGTGGTTCAAAATTTTCCTCAAATAAAGAGACAAATTACAGAAAGGCATGGGAGTATTTTGTGATTACATAATTTGTCTCTTAAGAAAATATATCACTTCCTGTTGGCAATTGATTCAGGATGGTCTGTGATCATTCTTCCCAGCTGTACACCCTCCATTCTCAATAGTTTATACCCTCTCGTAGCTGGCAATTCTGCATTCTTTGTGAGGCTGAAATAATTCTATTTCTAGAGTTTCATAGTACTATGAATTATGCTGTATTGAGTACATAAGATAACTAATTAATCAGAGATCCTTTTGATTTGCAAAATGTTATTTTTAGCACCTTGTTTTCTCGTAACCACTCTATTTCTAATAAATAGATGCGTGTTATTAGTTGCTTCAGTAGGTTGTTGTTGTGGTTATGTGCTGCCAAGTTGTCTGTGACCCATAGCAACCCTGTGTACAAAGCCCTAACCTCTGCTCTGTCCTGTGCCAATCTCACTGTGTCTGACATACATAGCCTTATTACCCCAGTCACTGAATCAATCCATCTCATAGAGGATCTTCCTCTCCTGTGCTGTCCCTCCACCCTGCCAAGGATGATGTCTTTCTCCAAGGACTGGTCCCTCTTTACAACATGTCCGAAGTATGTTAGATGGAGCTTCAGAATCCTTGCCTCCAAGGAGCAGCCTGGCTTCACCCTCTCCAGGAACAACCTGTTTGTTCTCTTAGCAGTCTATGGTATATTCAGTACTCTTCTCCAACACCATAGTTCAAAGGCATCAATTCTGCTTCTATCCATCCTAGTCATTGTCCAACTCTCTAATGCATAACAAGTGATTGCAAAGACCATGGGCTGTATCAGATGCACATTAGTATCCAGAGTGACACCACTGCCCTTCAGTACTTTGGAGAGGTCTCTAACAGCAGACTTTCCCATGGAAATACACCTTTTAATTTCCTGGCTTCTGATGTCATGAGTGTTGACTGTGGAGCCAAGCAAATTAAAGTTGTTAACAATCTAAATTTCTTCACCATACATCCTAATGCTGCCAATTGGCCCAGTGGTGACACCTTTGTTTTCTTGATACTGAACCTCAATCCTTGACCTTCTGCAGCAAGTGCTTTAAGTCCTCCTCAGTTTCAGCAAGCAAGGTTGTATCATCTGCCTGACACATATTGTTGGTAAATCTGCCACCAATCCTGATGCCACACTTCTAATACAGCTCAGCCTCCCAGATAATCTGTTCTGCAAATAGACTGAGGCGATAGGACACACCACTGGTGTACACCCTTCCCAATTTTGAACCATGCAGTGTTTCCTTGCTCTGTTCTGATGACTGCCTCCTGGTCCAAGCATAGGTTTCACATTAGAACGATCAAGTGTTATGGGATTCTCATTCTTCTCAGAGTCAGCCAGTTTGTTGTGATCCACACAAACGCCTTTGCATAATCAATGAAAGACAGATAGACATTCCTCTGGTATTCCCTGCTTTCAGCTAAGATCCATCTAACATTAGCTACAAGATCTCTAAGACCACAACTCCTTCTAAATCCAGCCTGTACTTCCGGCAGTTCTATTTTGATGTGCTTTCCAGTCATCTTGAGATAATCTTCAGCAGAATATTGCTTGCATGTGACATCAATGATATTATTCGATAATTTCCACACTGTTGGGTCATCTTTCTTTGGAATGGGAGCAAATTTGATCTCTTCCAGTCAGTTGGAAAAGTGGTTGTTCTCCAGATTCTTGGCAAAACTTGAAGAGTACATCTAGGACAGCATCTGTTAGTTGAAATACGTCAATTGGTATACCATCTATTCCTGGGGACTTATTTTTTTGCCAATTCCTTCAAAGAAGCTTGAACTTTTTCCTTCATCACCATAGGCTCTTGCTCATATATTGTTTCATGAAATTCTTCTGTGTTTGCCAATTCCTTTTGGTACAGTAACACTGTATACTCTTTCCATCTTCTTTTAATACTTCCTGGATCATTTACTATTCTGCCTAAGGTATCCTTGGAAGGAGAGGAGGGTAGAGAGGCAGCCATGTTCTCCGAGGTTTGCTCCGCCAAGGATTGCTATGGCCTGGTTACCAGAGAGAGCATGATGCTGTTTGGGTGGGTGTTGTAGCAGTTTTCGGACGTGAAGGACTACTCTGTCTCCAGGAGCCAGGCAAGCCGGGCTTGGCCTAGGGTTTAAGGCAGCAGCAGAGGGCTTCAAGACAAACTTGAAAGGAGGAGTGGCATCCACTTCTGTAATAGCTTGCCTCTGGAAACCCTATGAACCTGGAGAGAGGATAGAAGGCACCCAAGCATCGAGGACTCTCCTTCATAGGGTCGCTATGAGTCGCCTGTGACTCAACGGCACTTAACAACAATAACATCAACAGAGAGAGAGAACAGCTGG
>NW_006399907.1:4217379-4260016 GCF_000299155.1 Elephantulus edwardii | reverse complement strand
CCTGGAGGCAAGGATTCTGAGTCTCTGTCTAACATACTCAGGACATGTTGTAAGGAGGGACTGGTCCTTGGAGAGGGACATCATGCTTGGTAGGGTGGAGGGACCGCGCAGGAGGAGAAGGCCCTCTCTGAGGTGGATTGATTCAGTGACTAGGGTAATCAGGATGGGTGTGTCAGAAGCAGTGCGACTGGCACAGGATAGAGCAGGTTTTAGGGCTGTTGTACATAGGGTTGCTATGAGTCGCAAGCGACTCGACAGCACATAACAACAACAACATTAAATTGGTATGCTAAGCACCTTATTTGAGAATCTGGATTCTATGAAGAAACATATGGCATCAGGATTTGAGGACGACTCATCAATAGCCTTTGGTATGGATATGACACAACCTTGCTTGCTGAAAGTGAGGAGGACTTGAAGTACTTTGCACAGAAGGTTAAACTCTAGAGTCTTCAGTATGGAACACATCCTAACATCAAGAAAAGGAAAATCTTTATCATTGAACTTAAAGACAACATCATGATAGTTGGAGTAAAGATTCAAACTATCAACTTCATTTTACTTGGATCAATACACTGACATTTAGGAGATGAGATGCATTGTTCTGGGAAAGTCTGTAGTCAGAGACTTTTCCCAATTACTAAGGAGCAAGTATAGCAGCTTGAGGGCTAAGGTATGCCTGATCCAGGCCACGGTATTCCCAGTCACTTATTATGCATTGGAAAGCTGGAGTATAACTTAGGGTGACAGAAGAATTGATGCCTTTGAATTCTGGCATTAGAGTACTAAATATCCCATGGAATAAATCTTGGAAAAAGTACAAGAGTACTCCTTGGAGGCAAAGATGATAAAGCTTCATCTCACATAATTTGGACATGTTGCTAGGAGAGTAACATCATTTTGGAAAGGTGACGGGATGATAAAGCACATGGATTGACACAGGGACTGCATCAGTGGCCTGAGTGTGTCTGAGCTTGTGAGTTAAGATCTGTTGCTCACAGGGTTGCTAAGGAGTCATACTTGATAGCATCTCACAACAACAATACAACTGAATAATGTTTTGTTCTAATTGGAAATATTGCTTTAGTACTTTGGCATTTCTCACTAAATGGCAATGTTATTATGTGACATTTGAGTTGATTATGACTTACAGTGAACATATGAACAATGGCTTTGAACCTTTCTGCATCTTGAGCTAATCCCACTGTCTCTGACACACATGATCTCATTGCCATAGTCACTGTGTCAATCCATCATCCAGAGTTTTCCTCTCCTGCACTGACCCTCCACTCTTCCAAGCATGATGTCCTTCTCTAAGGACTGGTCACTCCTGGTGACACGGCCGAAGTATGTGAGATGGAGCTTCAAAATCCTTGCCCCCAAGGAACAAACTGCTTTCACCCTCTACAGGACAGACCTGCTTGTTCTCTTAACAGTATATTGTATGTTTAATATTCTTCTCCAGGACCACAACTCAAAGGTGCCAACTGCCAATGAGTTGGTTCTAATTCATAGCGACCCTTTGTGCTAGGTTTCTGAGGCTATAAATCTAAAAGAAGGAGATTGCATATCTTCTTCCCATGGAGTATCTGTTGGGATATAATCACCATAATTCTTGGATAAGTGCAGCCAGAATGCCCAAGAAGCATGAATGGTGAGATTCCTCTCAGATATTTTGAGTTTTTGATCAGGTGGGGACAGTTCCTGTAGAAAACATCATGTGTGGTAGATATTGTTGTATACTATTGAGTCAGAATACAGCTGACCCTCTGGTGGGTTTTCAGTGACAGTTAATTGAATTACGGGAGACTGCCCATCCTTCCCTCAAGGAGCAGCTAGACTTGAAATGTGTTTCTTAGGAACTGCAGCACAGCTTCTTGCCACTAGGCCATCCTACAAAACTGACTTAGTTGTTACGACAATGAGCTCAAGTCAGAGACAGGGGAATGTTTCAGTCTGTCATACAGAGAGTGGCTAGGAGTCAGAGACCTCTTGATAGTGCCTAGCAACAACAGTTTGAGTCTAGATACGGTTTATTTCAATACTTAATTTAAATATATTTTTTAAATTTTATTTTAATAATTTTAATGAATATTTACAGAGAATTTGGACTTTCCTTCGTACATTGTTGCACTTTTTTCCCTATCCCCCATTCTAATATTTTTATAGCTGAAAAAGATACCTCAAAATTATATACAGATCAAAACTGCAAAAGTCTGGAGCTGACTGCCTTAATTGAGTCATGATGCTCAGTTTTCATTTTTACCCACAAATATAGTGATTTTCTAGAAGCACATTGCAGGCAACTCAACAGCACAAAACAACAACACACAGTATCTGTTGTATATTTGGGGTGTTTTTTTTTGTTTTTGTTGTTGTTGTTTTAGTCTCTTGTTTAGAGTCAACAAGACCTCAGGGAGAGCCTTTGCATTTAAAGTTGTTTGTTATTATATTTCGGAGGAACATTCTTCTAAGTGGTACAGCACTCTTTTGTCAATTTGCGGTACTGAGGGAACCTGGAGTTGCTGTTGATGCTGAACCTTGTGCCACTGGGGTGTCAAATGCCATAACGGTTACCCATGGGGGAGGCTGTTTGTTGGAGCTCCCAGTATAAAACAGGTTTGGAAGCAGAAGTGGCATCCACTTCCTAAACAACATGCCTCTGGAAAACTATGATAGATGTTCATAGTTATAGAAAGGCTTCAGGCCTTTTGTTCATAGGGTCGCCATGAGTCATGCTCAATTCGATGCAATCAACAACTGAATTGAGCATTCTATGTCTTTAAAAACTCTTCACTTTACTATTAATACATTTAGGAGTCCCTCTTTGGCACAAATCATCAAGTCCTTGGGTATTAGCTAAAATGCTAGTAATGCTAGAGGTACCTTGGAAAATGGGCCTTGTAATGTGCTTTTCAAAGATTACATCCTTGACAACCCTATGCAAAAGCTGTCCTCTGTACACACAGAATTGCCATAAGTAGAAATTGGCTTGATGGTGATTATCAACAATGACGTCTGGTGAGAGAGGCTGAAGCACTTAGTGGTGGTGTTATGTACCATCAAGTTGGGACTGTCTCACAGCTGACTGTCCAGTGGTTTTATCAAAGGCAGTAAAACTCACATACGGAAACGGCTCCTCTGCCTCATGCAGAGCAGCTGGTGGATGTGAGCCATGCGCTTTTGGGTTGGCAATGCAACTTCTTACCAATTAGCCACCAGAGCTCCCTCCAGACCGTGTAGGGCCCCCTAAGTCATCCTGGTTTTTACTCTGTGTGGGATGGAGCCACATGTGGGGTTTTATACAGTGAAATTATACACTCTGACTTAAATGAAGATCAAAGCACTTTGCCTACCGTGTTTGCCAAACTAGACTTTGGAAGGAAAGAGTAGATAAAAGATGCCTGTTAGCAGTATCTTGGAAAAGCCCATTCAAAGAAAACTACACTTTGGAGAAGAATTGTAGCAAGTTTGGCAATAGCAAGTGATAAGAATCTAGATTTATTTTGTTCTTGGATCAGCTTAGATTTGGTTCTGAAGTTTCCATTTTATGTGGTCCTACAATGCACTATCACACATCCCTCATAGCTCTATCACAGGTGCAGAAATTTCTTGTTCACTTTTTCACATCTCTTACAAGACAAAAGCTATGAAAGAGTAAGGATTAGGTGTGTTTTACTCATCATGTATATTTGTAGTTGTTATGTGCTATTGACCCTATGTACAATAGCCCTAAACCTTGCTCTATCCTGTGCCAACGGCACCGCCTCTGACACACCCACCCCGATTACTCCAGTCACTGAATCAATCCATCTCATAGAGGGTCTTCCCCTCCTGCGCCGTCCCTCCACCCTCCCAAGCATGATGTCCCTCATGTCTAAAGTATGACAGACAAAGCCTCAGAAATTTGCCTGCAAGCTAGCCTCACGCTCTCCAGGATGAACCTGTTTGTTCTCCTAGGTGTCCATGGTATATTCAACGCTCTTTCCAACAACACAGCTCAAAGGCACCAATTCTCCTATCATCTCAAGTCATTGTCCAGCTTTCTGACACATATGTATATAGCTTTAGCAAAGAAAATTTTATTAATTTTTAAATGATAGGATAAAGATATATCATATCTATATAATCACAGTTTGGCTCCCTTAAGTGTCCTTTTTGATGAGAAGTCTGTAGTAGTATTCTTAAATGCCAGTTTACAGTAAATTAATAGTACACAACAGTAATAAAATAGATCTGACAAGCTATAACAAAAAATGTAAAACATTTTTGATAACAAGAATTTTTTTAGCAATTAAACCACTAAAGGCAACTAAGAGCAGAAGGAGAACGTGTTTGTTTAGTCCAGTGGTTAAGTCACACCCCAGACAAGATATTTTCATTTTCAACACATGATACATAAGAAAAGGAAAATGTGAACCACAGGAATGGAATAAATAATGAGAAGAAAAGCAAAGTGTTGAATATATTATAGTCACACTAAATCTTAAGTGAACAAGCACTCTTAAACTATAAAGGAAAAACCAAGCAACCAGTTCTTTTAAATGCCAAATGTCCCCACAGATGAATAAAAAGCAGACATTAAAATTCTAATAAAATAGCAAAGAAAACTATGATTAATGAATTCCTCATACAAGGTAAAAATCACATAACACATAAAAAAATAACAAAAACCCATGATGACAAGAATAATGGAACAATTTCATGAATCAATACCTGTGTACACTGAATGCTGGATATAGGATTTATCCTAAAAATATTTAACTTCAAATCAAACATTCAGAAAGTCAACTGTATTGGAAAACATCATCTGTAAAAGACTCAAATGGATTGGCAGAATCTAACTTGAAATCTGATAGTATAATAATGCTTGGATAAGAAGACAAGTTTGAGCAGACACAACTCTCTGTTACGACCCAGAATCTCAAGGAAAAGAGACAAATGAAATGAACCAGTGAAAAGAGATCTAACATTGTAACTTAGTACATAGAAACTGTAGTCTCTCCTTTTCTAAGTTTAGGATTTTTGTGGACTTAATTTGGTAAGCACTAATTTGCAGTCCTACTTCTAATTATGTTCTTCAGTTTTACACTTTTAAATCACAACTGGAAAAACAGTAGAAGTCAAGGACAGCTGGTTCATGAACTGAGAGAAAAGAGGAACAAACAGATCCATGGACATAAGTGAAAAGTAGATATAGAGGAGGACCCAATTAATAACTAAAATTTAATCTAGGAAAAATCAGTTAAAAGACAAGTGATTCGGGCTTTTTATACTTTGGTTATCTTTATGGCCATTGTTCTATGAAAACAAGTGGTGTAACTAATGTATATAAGATGTCTTTGAATTACGGGGAGGAAGGGAAGGGGAGAAACTGTGGTATAACTAATGTAAGTAAGATGTTCTTAAATTACTGGGACTTGGGGGGGTGGGTGCTGTTGATGGAGACAAGAAAATATCCAGTCTGTAACTTAAAACAACAACAATAAATACACAGAACACATGCATATTAGGATAAAAACCTTATCTATCCAAAATAATGCACATTCCCTGAAACAGTCACATAACTTGGGCAAAACAGTATAAAACCTCAGATTATTGGAAAAGAATGATGTTAAGGCCAAGTGGAAAACCTTCTACTGGTGAGCCTGGTGATTAGTAAAGCTCTGTTTTAGAAAGAATGAAGCCTACCTACTTTGACTTCAAAGGTTCAATTTTAGAATTATCCAAGAGACTGAAAATCTGGAAAAAAAATATTTCTTCAGAAACCATAGCAACTTGGAAGAAATTCCCAAAGTGTGTAGTGGCCATTTGTAATGTTTTCTGGTTTCTGATATTTTCCCTATGTTTGGTGAGTGTCCAGTCTTATGGAGCATGACTTCTCTAGGTAAAATACAGAAAACTCAAGTTATCCAACCTGTTTTACTCCTCAAGCACCACTAAGAACAGTGAGTGACAGTTGCCATAAGAAAGGAACATCAACTCAGGAAGATCTGAAAAAAAACATGGCCAAACTCTTGGCGCTCTGTCTGGGCTGATTTAAAAATTGAGCAGAATTTTTTTGGGGGGTAAGTGTGGGGGAGAAGGGAAAATGTAAAATCTAGCATACTGATACAGCCTGTAGTATCAAAGCAATAAATCACTCATTACAGTCAATTACCATGAGATGATCATTTAAGGAGTTCTAGTGGCATAGTCTGTAACATGTAACACTACTAAGCAGAATGAAGTTAGCTACTGAAGGTAAGAATCTGGGGGACATGGTGTTCCCTGCACGTAAGACTATTAAGAGCATATCAGCTGCTTCTAACTACTGTAGATCCAATGTTTTCTTTTCTTTTTTAATGATAAAACACAAATCCAAATTCTCCATTCCAAGGCAGCAACCTTAGTGGCTAGCTATGCACTACTATTTTCCCTGAGAGGAAAAAATGTACAGCTGTGAAGAGCAGTGATCTTCTCCTAAGTGGCCAATAAGATACTGAAGTGGCAGAAGCACTTGACTGCCAGAGGCAAGAGGAAAGGGTTATTGACACTACTAGTAGAACTGAGTTCTAATCAAAACGCTAAGACCTGTAGTGACCATTTTTGCTACTTTACCATGTGATTCCCATGGACAAACATATGGACATTGAAAAATAACAAGAAACTAGGTTTAATGAACAGAGGTCTGACTGGAGCCACTGCAACAGAAATTGATAATGTTTTCCCAATCTCTTGATTATATTCACATATTCAGAGTTTGAAGAAAGGGGAGAGTGTACATCCTTGAAAATGCATTTCATAGTAACACCATACATATAAACTAAACCTTCTCATCAAGGCAATTGTGATGTAAAGAAATATTAGATATTTTGAGTACTGTTGTATGTTGTTGTGTTGTTAAGTGCCATCGAGTCATAATGACCCCATGAACAAAAGAAAGACCTAAACTGAATGACAAAATACTTAACACCATGGACTTTATACCAACAAGGGCATTTTAAAAACTTGATCCTTTTAGAATTAAGCCATGAATAAAATTTTAACTTGACTCTGCCTCATATTTAAGCCCAGAAGGGTCCTGATTATATATGCTTTAGTTATTTCCAGAGTATCCTGTTTGCATTGGAGATGGAGAGAGACCTATCCTTGATCCAAATATATCTGCTGCTATAGTTGTATATATTCTCTACTAAAACTCTTCCAACCACATGTGCAAATATTAATCTGGCCAATTATCTTTCCCTTTTATCCTGGTACACAGAAAATACCTAAAACAGTTGATTTCATAAGACAGGGTGATAAACCAGTCTCTCCGAGGGTTAGAGAGAAATCCCTTGGCTCCACATGTCAATTCTCATGGGAGGAGAAGGGACAACCTCCTGTGTGAGCTACAGTTTCTGAAAACTCTCTAGAGGGTCTGTCACGAGTTGGTTCTGACTCGATATGACAACAACAACAACAATAGTTGACAAAGTATATTATTGTTTCACCACCACAAAGTATCATTTTATTGATGACATATGTTTCCAGGTCTGTTCAGGAGAAGGTAATAAATTCTCAAGACTGTGATAAAACATACTTATTAATTCAGTCTATCACTTGTCAGTTTACTATACTATTGTGGTTTGCACGTTACTATGATGCTATGCTACTAAAATTTCAACTACCAGCACGGTCACCCATACTAGGAAGGATTCAGTAATACGTCAAGACTAACTTGGAAGGCCCAGTGATCTACTTCTGAAAATTAACCAATGAAACCTTATGTATCACAACAGAATATGGTTCAAGATCATGCCAGAAGATGAGGAACTTAAATTGGAAAGTGTTGGACTGTATTTCTCTGTCTCCTATCTACCTATTTCTAGGTTTGCAAATGGAATAACAAACATTTAAATATTCACATTAATTTTAAGTTGAATAAAAAATAAAAATTAATTCCTATTGATAGTATGATTTGCAATTGTTGTTACTGTTGCTATGTACCATCAAGTTGACAGTGACTCAGAGGGAACTTATATACAATAGTTCTGAAACCTGCCCTATCCTGAGCAAATCTCACTATCTCACTATCTCACTGCCTCTAACACATCTACATCTACCCCAATTAGCAATTACATAGTATAAACAGAATGGGGGGGGAAGGAAGATTAAATATATAATGCTGGCATTTTATGTGTGCATAAAAAAGAGGATTATGGAATTGTATACATGGAATTTTAACTAAACTAGTGAGTAAATAGAGCAATTAATAAACAGACAGAGTTATTAGAATATGAATAATGACAAAGAGGCTTTAAAAAGAGAAAGTATGACAAGATGTGCATAACTACCATCAAGCCAAAGAAGGGAAAGCAGTATTCATAAAATTACTATATTGGCTACTGATTTAGCATTCTTTTCTAGAAAAAAAATAACAAAAGAGTCTGACAATTTAGTCAAAGGATAAGTCTAACATATGATACACAAACAATGTAATGGATTTCATGAAAAAAAGAATGTGATTAGAATAAATGAGGTATCTTCTTCCTTTGTGTCCACTGAGGCCATGGACATGGAATAAGTGTTACTTCTTTAAGGAGGGAGCACAAAGCGGTGCAGGGCAGGAGCACCCAGAGGTCAGGTCGGTGCATATGAATCAGCAGCTAACAGAATGTCAAGACGTTTTTCTGTTTTCATATGAGAAGAAAAATACCGCATCTCTTAGAAAATGATTTTTTCATGCTGTTTCCAAGACACTATTAGTTACAAACCAAATTGTTATTTTTGCTATTTTTTCAAAGGAAAGAATTGATGGCCGAGAAGATAAATAGGATAGAAAATAATTATACAATAAATCACATAGATTAAATTTAAAAACTACCACATGTCTTTTAGTAATAATACTGTCTGCTTTTTACTAATTGTTAAGAGATTCTGATAGCAGAATGAATGAGAAAATTATATTAAGAGCTTATCATAAAAACATTACATGAAAAACCTAATTTGTCTCAAATTATTTATATACTTAATAAGTCAAAGAATAGGCAACAATAAATACCTTCATAAATATTCATGATAAATAGCTTAAAATTATATTATGAAGGAAACTTATCCTGTAGGCATTCTTTCTGTCTACTAATAGTTGAGAGGGAGCTCTGGTGGCTTAGTGGTAAGTAACTGTACTGCCAACTCAAAGTTACATGGTTTGAATCCACCAGTTGTCTTCAGGAGAAAGATGGGCAATCTCCTCTCATGTGATTAATTGCCTCTGGAAACCCTGTGGATATTCTGCTATGAATCTGTTCTGATTCGATGGTATATAACAACAACATTTAAGAAGTGTAAAAATGGAGAATACTGTTGTTGTTGTTTAATGCTGTCGAGTCGTAGACGACTCATAGTGACCCTATGAACGAACAGCCTGAGCACTGTTCGTACATAGAGTTTCCGGAGGCAAGCCATTTTGGAAGTGGATGCCGCTCCTGCTTCCAGATGGAGAATATTATGTTTTAAAAATTATTTCTAGGAATCCTTTGTAGAAATTCACTAAATTTGGAAAATTATTGTCTAATTATTGTACCTATCTTATAACTGACAATAACATTACTACCTAGAAGAGTAGAATCACACTACTCAAAGTGAACCTATGAACAAAAGATTTGAACCCTGTTCTATCCTGAGCAATCCTCACACTTCTTGACACACAAGAGCCCATTATAGCAGTCACTGTATCAATTAACCTAGTTGAGGGTCTTTTTCTCCTTCGCTGACCCTCCACCTTTCCCAACATCATGTCCTTCTCCAAGAATATCCCCTCCTAGCAATATGTCCAAAGTATGTGATGCAATGCCTTATAATTCTTGCCTCCAGAGAGCACTCCAGCTGTACTCTCTCCAAGACATAACTGTTAATTCTCTTGACCGCCCATGGGATGTTCAGTGCTCTTCTCCAACATCACCCCTCAAAGGCATCAATTCTATTTGTCATCATTACTCACTGTTCAGGTCTTGGATAAATAGCTAGTAATCACATAGCTACAACATGGAATAATTTTGTTTTCAAAAAAACCCACAACCAACTGATGCTTTTAAATTTTTTTTGTGGGCAAGGTATAGTGAATATACCATGGACAGTCAAAAGAGGAAACCGTTCTTGATAGAGGGACATCTAAAGTGTTTTTTGCAGGCAAAGATGATAAGATTTCCTCTCAAATATATTAAGATATGTTGCCAGGTAAAGTCAGTCCCTAGAAAAAAAAACCAATATAATTGGAAAAGTAGAAGATTTAGTGAAAAAAGAGAAAGACTCTGGTAATATGGATTGATCTAGCGACTGACTGCAAAAATAGGCTTAAGCACAGGCAAGGCTGTCAGGGTCGTGCAGGATCAGGCAGGGTTTTTATTCTATTGTGAATCATAAGTGACTCAGAAGCACCTATCATTGACAACCATGTAGCAAGTGATGTATCACTTTATACTCTAATTTATGTTGAGGTTTCCAGAAATCAAATTTTAAAACTTCAACCTTTTTACCACTTACTATGGTCATAAGGGGAGCTGGGACATAGCACGTTTAAGAGGCAGCACTGGTGGCTTGGTGGTAAGGAGTTGCGCTGTCCACCCAAAGGCACACAGCTTGGATCCACCAGCTGCTCTGTGGGAGAAAGACAGGCAATCTTTCCTCTCATGATTTACTGCCCCTGAAAACCTGCTAGAGGGTCAGTTCTAACTCAGTAGTATATAACAACAACAATGGTAATAAGGAGCCCTGTGGCACAGAGATTAGAGTACTTGGCAATTAATTAAAAGGTCCGTGGCTTAAACCCAATCAGCAACTCTACAGAAGAAAAGATGTGACAGTCTGTTTCAGTAAAGATTGCCAAAACATTCTGCAAAGTTTTCAAAGCCTTGGAAACCCTATTGGCAGTTCTACTCTGCCCTACTGGGTCACTAGGAGTTCAATCAATTCAGCAGCGTGGTGTTTTCTGTTAGGTTTTTTTTTTCCTTTCTTTTTCCAGTAGACCAGGGACTTTATGAAAACAATAGATCTGTTATTATCTAATTAAAACTCTTAATAGTCTTGAACCAAGATATGATCTTGAATCAGTTCCATCTGAATTTCAAGATCAACTTAAGAATAGGTTTGAGGCACTGAACACCAGTGATTGAAGATCAGAGCTGTTATGAGATGTATCAAGGATACCATGATACCATCTACGAAGAAAGCAATGGGTCATTACAAAAACAGAGGAGAAATTAAAAAATTGAAATGGATGTCAGAAGACCATGCCCTGTATCAGGCGCACCTTAGTTTCCAACAACAACTGTTTTAAGTACAAAATAAAAAATTTCAAGCAATTTCCCAAATAAGGGATATGTGAATGTATGCTGTCTGCATCTTTCTCCTTTTCTTTCCAACAGACCTAGTCTTATATACTAAAAATCTACAAATAAAGATGGCACTTGTAGAGGTATAATGAATATTTAATACCTGTTTAAAGAGGCACTGATGAATTAAAGAATGTAAAGAAAGAGTAAAAATTGTATCTTCTACAGAGTCTTAAGATGTTAATGAGGGCTATCCCACAATCTATGTTGTGTTCAGTTAGACTGGGTTAAAGTAAAATATTTTGTCTTTTTTATTGGTCTGGAGCAGTTATCTAATATTACTCTCTTTTTTCCTATCCTGTAAAGTACATGATCATGTGAGACAGTGCTTGTCACGAACAATAAGAATAACACAACACAGAACAAAACAAACCAACTTTTACTTCCCTCAAATAAGAACTGATTCCTCAGAGCAGGTTTCTGAGGCTGTAAATAAAATGGGAAGAGATTGTACATTTTTCTTCTGCTAGCTGAGTGTGAATTTGAACTGCATGAGACGTGGCCTTTGAGTTAGGAGTGCAGCTACTGGACTAGGCCAGCAGAATTCTCTAACATTAATTATGTTGTTGTTGTGGGTCATTGAATTGGAACGGACTCATACCTGATCCTCCAGTGGGTTTTCAGAGGCAGTAAATTGGAGACTGACTATTCTTCTGTCGCTCACTGACTATGTAAAAACATTTTATCATATAGCTCAAAACAAAGTGTGGCTAACTCTGAGAAGAATGAGAATTCCAGAACTTGATTGTGCTTATGAGAAACCTGTACCTATACTGTGAGGCAGTTGTCAGAACAGAGCAAGGAAATACTACCTGGTTCAAAATTAGGAAATGGATACACTAGGCACACATACTTTTTCAATCTATATGTGGAAAATGTTATCTGGGAGGCTGAGCTTTATGAGGAGGATTGTGGAATCAGGATCGGAGGAAGACTCATCTGTGTTATATAGATGACACAACCTGCTTGCCAAAACTGAGGAGAAACTGAGGTATTTGGTGCAGAAGGCCAAGGACCGCAGCCTTCAATATGGATTGAAGCTCAACATCAAGAAAACAAAGATTTCACCACTGGATCAGTTGGTACCATCATGGCACAGAGTGAAGAGATTGCAATTGTTAACAGTTTTAGTTTGCTTGGCTCTACATTCAACACTCTTGGTACCAGCAGTGATTAAATCAAAGACAAATTTCATTGGGAAAATCCGCTGTCAGGGACCTCTCCAGAGTAGTGAAAAATAATGATGTCAGTCTAGAGACTAAGGTGCGCCTGATCCAGCACCATGACTCAGGAGGATAGAAGAATCAACACCTTTGCGTTGTGGTGCTGGAGAAGAGTACTGAAAGAACTGCTAAGTGAACAAACAGGTATGCCGTAGAGAGGATGAAGCCAGGCTGGCTGCTCCATGGAAGCAAGGATTCTGAAACTTCATTTGACATATTTTTGGCATGTTGCCAGGAGAGACCAGTCCTTGGGGAGGGTCATCATGCTTGGGAGGATTGAGGATAGTGCAAGAGTGGAAGACCCTGGATGAGATGGATTGACTCAGTGCCTGGGGTAATAGAAGCAGGCGTGTCAGAGACAATAAGGTTAGCTCAGGATAGCGCAGGGTGCAGAACTGTTGTACACAGTCGGGTTGCTATGAGTGACAGTCGATTTGATGGGACATAACAACAACAACAACAGCCTTGGAGGTGGCAAAATTGCTATCATTTTTTATTTTCTGGTTTGAAAAATTAAAAAAATAAAAATAGTAATAATAGATATTATTGTAAGAGTAAATGATATGTAAAAAATACTTCTAAATTTTCAACGCTGAACAAATATATATCCTAATTACTAATACTAGGATGCAAGTTTGTTCTATTGGTCATCTTGATTATAATTGTGCTTCAAGCTCAATGCTAAGTCTAAGTGCTAAATGTTAACAACATTTTGTTTGTTATTCAGTTAATAAATGAAAAGTAACACACTGATGTTTCTCAGTAAACAGCCCAAGATGGATGAGAGATGGGCATAGATATATACGGTGTTGAAATTATCTATCTATCTATCTATCTATCTATCTATCTATCTATCTATCTATCTATCAATCATCTATCACAGTGATGGTAATTTGAAATACCTTTATTTTTCCTTTCCTTCTAAACAATTTAACAACTGTGACCGAAGCCACATAAAACAAAACTAAGAGCAAACAACTTAAATGCCAATGAGTTAGAAGCAACTCCTAGCTGAGGCTCCATTGGGTTTCAGAGACTATAAAGCACATGGGAGGAGACAGCTGATCTTTTTGTTCTTGGGGCCACTGGTAGACTGGAATGGCCGGAGAAGCACAGCCTTTGGGTTAGCGGCACAACTCCCGAGAGAACAGACTACCAAAGCCCCATACTGAAGGCATTTGTGGACCCTTAATAAATAATGAACAAATGAAGTCCTCCCCCCTTCTCTCCCTCTCTCTCTCTCTCTCTCTCTCTCTCTCTCTCTCTCTCTCTCTCTCTCTCTCTCTCTATATATATATATATATATTTATTCATTTATGTGCACATGTAAACAGGTATACATGTGTGTGGGTGTGGGTGTGCAGGGAGTTCTGATGGCCAAGTGTGAGAGGGGTGTATTGCTAACACCAAAATGCTGTCTCTCTAGAGGTTTGAATCCATCAGTCAGCCACTCCATATAAGCAAGGCAGGCAATCTAATAAGTCATGTATGGTTTACAGCTTAAGAAAGGCAATGGAAGGTGAGTTATGAAATGATTCTCCCCTGCCATTTAAAGCTTATGAATACCCCCTAGAAGGTCAGTTATGAGTCAGTTCCAACCAGATGGCAATGAGTTTTATTTACACATACACACAAGTTTAGACACATACACATCTGGAGCTCTAGGGTCCTAGTGGTAAGGAGTTGTTAACCCAAAGGCATCTGAATCCAACAGATGCTGCTTCACGGAAGAAAGATGGCAATCAGTATCCATGAAGATATGGAACAGTAAGGATATATATACATATTAATCCTCCAGTGAGTTATTTCAGAAGCAGTAAATCACATGAAATTATGTATGTATGTATGTATATATATTTCTATATATAAATTATATAGAAATGTAAATAAATATAGGCATTTATTTACTTACATTCTAAGGGTAGTTAAAGGATAAACCAATATGATAAATGATTTTTTAAATATTTTTATGGCTATTTCCCCTAAAATATCTGAACTTCATGAACCAAGCCAATCTAGTTCTGCAATATCCTAAGTATCAAATATAGAAAATACATGGTAATAATCTGGAAAAAGGTTGTTCTTCTTGAAGGCTTGAGGTAGGAGGAATGAAGGGAGGGGAAAGAAAATGTCAACAATGAAAAAAATATTAAAAATAATCCCCTAGATGGTATAAGAATTTTTATATGTTAATTTTTTTATTCTTCTAAGAAACCCATTTTATAAATTTGTAAGGTATATTTATGATGATTGTATTAGTTTGTGAGGAATACATTAGATTGCCTTTGGTATAGAAAATTGATGTACAACTGAAAAAAAACAGGCAGTAAATGTGTTACGCTCTAATCAACATCATGAGAGTCTGGCCTCTGCCCCAAACCCAAACAAAAGAATCAAACCTGTTGCTTGTCCAGTAGTTGCTAACACATAGAAAATGGCTGCTTAAACCCACCAGTTACTGATCATTGGTCAAGAGAAAGATGAGCATGTCTCCTCTCACAAAGATTTACAGTACTAAAAGTCCAAAGACAGTTTACTCTTGAGTCAAAATCTATTTTACTGTTGTGAATTTGGTTGTTTTCTTAAAAAAATACCAGTAGTTACCAAGGCTGTAATCTTTATGGAACATCATTATAGATGGAGAAAGGCTGAAATTGTGAACAATTTCGTCTTATGTGGATCCACACTCAATATCCTTTGTATCAGCAATCAGGAGATATATTGTACTGGGAAAGTCTGCAGTCAGAGACTTCTACAAATTATTGAGGAGCAATGGTGTAATGTATGACTTATTCAGGTCATGGTCTTTTAAATGACTTGCTATGCGGCTGAGAGTTGAACAATGAATAAGCATGACAGAAGAACTGATGTCTTTGAGCTTCGTTTTGGAAAAAAGCATTGAATAGCTCATGAATAATCAAAAGAACAAACTATGTCTTGGGAAAAGTGCTCTCAGTGTACTCCTTTGAGGCAAGGATGGTGAAACTTCATCTCACATATTTTGGACATGTTGCTTATTGTTAATGTTATTAGGTATCACCAAGTCAAGTAGGACCCATAATGACACTATGAACAACAGATCTGGACCCTGTCCTATCCTGTGTCACCCTCACTTCTTGACACAGTAGAGCCCATTGTGGCAGTCATCGTGTCAATCTACCTGGTCGAGGGTTTTCCTATCCTTCGCTGACCCTGCACCTTTCTGAGCCTCAAGCCCCTCTCCTCATAGTAATATGTCCAAAGTGTGTGTGGTGAAGCCTCATCATCTTTTCCTCCAAAGAGCATTATGGCTGCACTCTCTCCAGGAAATGTCTATTTGTTCTTATGGAAATCCATGGGATGTTCAATGCTTTTATCTAACACAACTCAAAGATATCAATATATGCTCAAAAGCACGTTGCTAGGAAAGGCTATTCCTTAGAAAGGAATTAATCAGCCTCTACAACCATGCACATCAGCCTACACCATGTAAAACTATGTGAGCCATATCCCTGAGGGTTTTTGAATTTCTGTGCGATCTTGCAACGAATGACAGAATACAAGGTCATAGATGGAAGAGGTAAGAATAACTGATGTCCGAGATGATGGAGTGGTAATAGCATTTGGAGAAGTTAGACATTTGGGACATTCATAATCATGGCCTTATAGGAACCCAACTCAATTCACTGTAATTAAGTTGAAATGACTCATAGCTTGATCATTGTAAAAGATAAATGGAAGTAAATGGAAAAGGAAGGTAGGAAAACCCAAAGAAATACTATTTTTCTTTTTTTTAAACACATAGCAAGTCTCAAAATTAATGAGTAAACTACAATGAAATGTATTTATATTAAGAAATGTTTTCTCAAGAGATTCATCCATTGTCAAAGAAAATGTTACTCACTGACATAAGAGACTACTAGAACAAAAGGAGGCATTACAGATCAAATAGTCCCATTTCCAAATTACTAAGAAAGGAAAGAATGAAAAAGTGCTAGGTAATGATTTGTCTTGATATCATATTTGATTCAAATAGGACTGATCAGGAACTAAAAATAAAGCCCAAGCTTAAAATCTCCAAGAGTATTGCAGCTAAATTGGATTAAAAGAGCCCTTTTATAATGAAGAGAGTCTGACAATGACTTGACCACAAAACCTTTGAAGTGAAGATAATTGCTTCTTATTCTGCCCTGAAGATCTAAATTAAAATGATCCTCTAAAGTGAAGGTTATTTTCCTGGAGGTGATTTAGAAAACACAGGCCATAATTCTAGCTCTTAAGAGGAAAAAAAAATAGTCTTTTATTACATTTGGACGAGATTTTATTTTTTAGGAATCACTGGTTGGCTGTGAGTAGTTGTTGCTCGCTGAATGTTATTCACACTTCCTCCCTCAGAGCAAGCTCATGTGTAAGTCTTAACTTGTGGGATGGGTTGGAACACTTCATTCTAATCCAAGGGCCATAGGTCATTACAAACCGCAAATTCTTCCTCCCTAGGGAAGTGTCAAAGGATGTGGTCTTTCCCATCCCTTTTTTCTACCATCTCTTTTAGTCAAAACTAAAGTGTATGGTGCTATTCGGCCATAACATATTATAAAACCTTGTCTGGCAATTAATGTTAAGACAAAAAATTTCCAGAGCAGCACCCAAGGATTTTAATTGTCTGACATCAAGGAGTTAGGATTTTAAAAAAAAAGTGTAAGGCTAATAGGAAGATATGTTCCTTACAAGATTATCTTGTTAACAAAAAAAGTAGACAATTATTTTCTACTAGGGTCAGTGATAATTATTTTAGGCTATGAGAGCCCAACAATCTCTCTCAATTACTATAAACGATAGCAAAAACAGCAGTCACTGACAATACATGCGTGAATGGGTATGGTTGTTTTCTGATAAAACTTTATTTAAAAAAAAACACAAAAAAACACCAGGCAAAAGGCTGACGATCTGACAAATAACTTGTAGTTCATAGTCATTTATGTAGAATTTTCAGAGCTGGAAACTAAAATTTTAATTTTAATATAGTATAGCAGAAAAGAACTATGGTCCTCAGACTAACCCTTAAAGAGATGGAGTGACAAACTGACTGGAACAATGGGCTTTAAAAAAGCACAGTAGAGATTGTAAGGATAATATAGGATCAGATAGAGCTTCATTCTGTTGTACAAAGAGTCACTAGGAGTTGAAACCAAGAAGATAGCTCTTAACAGGTAATTCTCAAACACAACAAACTTGAACAAAATTTTAATCTTTATATTTTCCTGATTTTTTTCCTTTTCTATAATTTAAATTATATTGGTGTTAAATTTCTAAATTCATTAAAAAACAAATTAGACAATATCTGTTAATAGATAAATAGAATCGACAGTTGGCTCTAAGCTAAGAATCTAAAAAACTGAAGGTTGGAACCCATTTACAGTCCTGTGTAAGCAAGACCTGGTAAGTTCTTGCATAATGATTGCAGTCAAGAAAACTCTTTGAGCAGCAGTTCCATTCTGTAACACATGGGGTGATTATGAGTGAAACTTTATGCACCAGCAATATTTTTGTTTGTTTAAGAAATATAGAAAAACCTATAAGAAGTAAGGCAGTAAAACATTAACTTTGCAATGTAATGTTTTTCTCCCTCAAGATTAACAAAAAGGTTGATGGTTTAGAATACTTTTTTTTAATAGTGTAATATTTATCTCTGGAAAAATATTTGTTGGATGGTCTTAAATGAAACTAAACCAGGTATTGTGGTGGTACAGTTGTAAAAGTAATCAGCTGCTATGCAAAAAGCCCATGATCTGCTGTGTGGGAGGAAGATGAAGTCAGCAGTAAGCTTCAGTAAAGATGTACACTTTTGGAAATGCTGGGTAAGTTTATTCTGTCTTACAGGGTTGCTAGGAGTTGGAACTGATTCCATGGCAATGGGTTTAGGTATCATGTTATGATGTAGTTATTCAATAGTTTCCTTTTACATAAAAAGTTGATGATAATAGTAATGACTAGAAAGTAACGACTAAATTTGTCCTACAAATGAAAATGTATCAGGAATGTGGCTAATAAACACATGCTATATGTAATTACAAATACTACTTATTAACCAATATTTTAGTAAACTGAGCCTTATATGTAATTTATAAAATGCCTTAAATTTCTAGCATATTATAAAATTTATTAAATAAAAATTATAAGCTGGCATTCTATTTTTCTTTTTTACAGTCAAATGTACTACTTAGTCAGATGGAGTATGTTTTTGCCAGGCACATGTATTTTTACAACTCTATAATGATAATAGAGTATCCTAATACAAGACAATTTATGGTGTATATCATATAAAGCCAATGATTATTTAAAATCTCCAGAGATTAAAGAAATTATATAATAGAATTGAAAATGCCAATGGAAAAAGTAATTCTGAGAAACTGTCAGAAATAATCAACTGAAATAAATACAACTTTTAATAGTCAACAAGATTAGATGGCTAACTAAAAATGTGTAGATTTCAATACACAGTAAAAGCAACATGAATCTCTATGGAAAACAGATTTTATTGCATTCTGAGCTATATGAAAAAATTATCAGCCAACTGAAAACTGTTGTTGTTGATTGCCTTCGAGTCAAGCATGACTCATTGCGACCCTCAAAGGCCCTTATAGGTCCTGTAGAGAGGCCTGAAGCCCCTCTACAACTATCGACATTTATCAAAGTTCATAGAGTTTCCAGAGGCATGTTGTTTAGGAAGTGGATGCCACTCACAGTCTAAATTTTTCATTATTATTTGTCTTATAAAATTAAAAACTACAGAAAGGATGGAAGAAAAAGAATAATCCTCATTTCAATCTTTCAGTGCATCTGGTAGATGATATAAAGATATAGAAAGATGGGAGCTCTGGTGGCCTCGTGGCAAGAAGCTGCACTGCAATCCCAGAGGCACACGGTTTGATTCCACCAAATGCCCTGGTGGAGAAGGAGGGACAGTCTTTTGTGTCTGTCAGATCCGATGTGATGGTACACACACACACACACAAATAAAATTTAATAAAAAAATATAGAAAGACATGAACTTGAAGAACATTTAGGCTTCTTCCTTGAAAAAAAAAATTAGGGAACTTAAGGATGGGAAGAAGATTGTCTCATGGACTGGAATGTAAGCTTAGCTGTAACTAAACTCTATATTGCTTTGAGGTAACTAGTGTTGAAAATCTCAAAAAGATTTTCTAAAAAAGAGCTGGAAAGGAGAGAGGAAAATTTTTGTCCTGGAAAAGTGTTCTTTGATGCAAACAGAAATCCATCTTACAAAGGAAGAAGCAGAGATGCACTGTCTTAAAGACTTCTAGAAACAGACAAGATCATAAATTTGTTAAACTTTTGTTGTTTCTTCTAAGTATTTTGTCAGCCTTGAGATGTCTTACATTGGGGAAAAATTTCTAAAGTGCATAATATTAATAAAATTTAACTTGAAACACTGACTGACATCTTTTTTTGGAGAGAAAAGCATACAGAATCTTAATTTCTTTAAAACGTCAAAAAAAGATCAAGTAATTAGTTGCTGATATTATTTTAGATATTTTCTTTTGGTATCACTTTTATGTTCAGAGAGATAAAGACATAGAGACACTAAAAGTATTTGACAACAGATTTACTTTTTAAAAATGTTAAATTGCAAAGCAGAAGTGTTACATTTAATCAACATCATGTTGATTAAATAGATTTTAATCCTTTTTAATCTAATAAGAGTAGAATGAACTTCAGAATTCATATTACAAATTTCATATAACTAGAATGCCAGACAAATCTTAAAAGCATTATTTTTAATTGGCAACAATAATGGAATTTAAGACTTTTACTGTTTGTTTATTTTCTGTAATGGTGAAAATTATAATAACAGTACATATTTTAGTTAGCTTTTACTACTGCTGCCCCATTCTATCACATACATCAATACAACTCACAATTGTAGAAGGTAGATACTAAATTTTCTTTTACACTCTGTTTTAAGAAAACAGAGAAGTGACACTTTGACAGAAGTAAATTTATGGTTGTCAGGATTCTGTTGTTCTTTAATGAAAACATTGACATGTGATAACTTACTGACTCATGCAATAAGACTTGCAAAAATATGCATATTAGACTTCATTTGTTAGAGTTTTTCTACAAGACTCTTAAACAGGAAATTTATCTTACACAATGCCTATGAAAACATATCCTGCTGTCATTCTGAATATTTCTTATTGACATGTAACTTCCTTTGATGAGAAAGTGACATAAATCTAATATTCTTTTACAAAAAATTTCCCATATCCCAAGAATGTTCTTGTTGTGTACCACCGAGTCGGAACGAACCCATAGCGAAGCTGAGCTGACCAACGGGCGGGTTTTCAGAGGTAGTCAGTCCTGGTGGAGGAGACTTCTCATCCTCCCACAAGAGCAGCTGATGGCCTCAAACTATGTGCCTTCAGGATTGTAGCCTAGCTTCTCACCACTAGGCCACCACAGCTCCCTGAGTAGTTGAATGAAAAGATATTTTTCTATATGTTGTTGTTGGGTGTCATTATGTTGGCTCCAACTCATACAGGCTCTCTCTATAAGAGAATTAAACAAGGCCCAATAATGCATTATCCCCACAATCTCTGCAGCCACTGTGTCAATTTTTTATGCTGAGCACCTACTTTCCCCCACCCCCATGACCCTCCTCAAATTTCATCATTAGTGCTTCCAGAGAACTCTGTCTATACTTCTTCCAAGATTTGTTATTTTAACAGTTGAGGGCATATACAATTTCTCCCCAAAAGCACCATTCAAAGTCTCAATTCTTCTTAAGTCTTCCTTATCCACTGTCCTACACTCACAGGCATATGAGGCAACTGAATATATCATGGCTTGGGTAAGGTTCACCTTATTTCTCAAAGCAATATTTTTGCAAAGCAGTAACTTTTGGTAGAAATTTGTACAATGTAATATATACTTGATTTCCTGATTGCTGCTTCCATGGTCATTAATTGAGAATTCTAGTAAAAATAAATTCTTCAATCATTTCTGCCTTTATTATGATGTTGTTTATTTGTCCAATTTGGAATTTTTTTGTTGTTGTTGACATGTAATCCATATGCTGCTAGACTCTCCTAGAAACATGCCCAAAGTATGTGAGTTGAAGCATTATCATCTTTGCCTACAAGGAGCACTCTGGTTATACCTTCTCCAAGACATATCTATTTGTTCTTTTAGCAGTCCATGGGATATTCAGTATTTTCCTCCAACACCAAAGAATTCACAGAGTAGTGTATAATCTTTAACTTTCATCAAAAAGTGCTGCAAGTTTTCATTTTCTTCAAGCAAGATTGTATCATCTGTATATTGCAGATTGTTTCACTTTTCCTCCAACCCAGATGCCACATTCTTCATATAGATCAGCTTCTCTCAGAAAACGGAATGAACAGGTATAGTGAAAGGATACAATCCTGACACACACCTTCTCTGATTTTAAACCATGTGAAATTCTTTGTTCTTTCCAATTGTTTATTAGTCTATGTACAGGCTTTTCATGAGAAAATTAAGTGTTCTGGACTTCTTATTCTTCTAAATACTATCCATAATATGTTATCGTTCACACAGTAGAATGTATTTGTATACTAAGTACACAAGTAAATATCTATTTGGTGTTCTCTGCTTTCAGCTAAAATCTATCTGACATAACTAAAATCTATCTGA
Organism: Elephantulus edwardii; assembly: GCF_000299155.1. Classification (NCBI taxonomy): domain Eukaryota; kingdom Metazoa; phylum Chordata; class Mammalia; order Macroscelidea; family Macroscelididae; genus Elephantulus; species Elephantulus edwardii. The sequence continues at coordinate 4,237,764 of NW_006399907.1, read as the reverse complement.
TATATATGCCTTGCTCCACTTCCTTTTCTAAATCCAGCTAGTGTGTTGCTAGATATGGTGGCCTAATGGCAAGAAGTTGTGCTTCAGTCTTCCAAGAGACCAGCTTCTCAGGGGGGGGAAGGATGGACAATCTCCTACTAATTATGTTTATTATGCAAAGATATGTAAAAATATTTGCATTAATAATTTTTAACATCTCAAAGTATTTCTTACCTTATATGTTACTTAAGAAGATTAAAGAACTGTTGAAAAAATGAACAAATGAAGCTTGAAGCTTTAACTATCCTTAGCCACTAGTCAGACATACACATTAATAAAGCTGTAATATACTGAAGTGTCATTTCCTTTGCAAAGGTTCAGATTCAATAGCATAGTGAATTCTGACTGGTTCATTCTGAATTTTGGTTTTGAAATGGAATTACAAAAGAGGCTCAATTTTTTAGCTATAAGGAAGTCCATCAGAACTACAATGGGTTAAATATAGAAAATGAAAGAAAACCAAATCAAATATACTGTTGGTTAGTTGATTTCCTGGGGATCTTCCATTGGGTTTCCAATACTCTAAATTTTAAGAGGAACTGGTAGTTTCAAATTACTGACCTTTCAATGATTATATTTATATGTAACACACTAAAAGTTCACTATAGAAATATGAAAATAAATAGATTTCCATAAAGTATACTGCAATAATTAACAACCTATGATAAAACTGACAATTCAAAATTGTCTATCTGCTTCTTGATTATAATTTCGTGAAATTTGGCACGAAATTATTCTGAGTTGGTTTCTTGTTACAGATGAGATTGCTAACGAGAGATGTAACTATTAGGACACATAAATATATTGGAAAAGTAATCACACGTGGAGCTTCCTAAATTTAGAGATAGAGAACATTTAAAATATTTTAAAATATCATAGTATTGTATGGAAGCATTACTGCATTCATGGAAATGTATATTAAAATCCTTCAGGTACCACTTACCCTTTTCTGTTCTTTTACATACTCTATCAACTCGTCTCTTGTTTTCTTCACTGCTTCTTCCACAGCCTTTTCACTTCGCTTCTGCTCTTCTATTATTGCTGCTTTAACTGTTTCCTGTTTGAGGAAGAAGAAAAAAGTCAAGGAAATACAGACGATGACATATTTATTTGTTTTCCCTTTATGTAAACCAAAAACTCTATTCAATGAGTTAGAACTCATTCTATTCAAACAGTATCTTTAAACAGGAATAAGATCTCACAAAGTCTTCGGGATCTGAGGAGTTTTACAGAATTCACTTTCTAAACTGAATGAAAGGGAAAATGGAATAAGCAATTTATTGTAGGGAGCGCCTGACAGACTCCAATGGCTTCCTCACCAACTTTTCATTTAATGTTTACATGATTGATTGCCTTCCTGTACTTTGCACTATCCACCTAAGACTTCCAGCTTGTGTTTATTCTTCCAAGAACACCCAAATGCTCCAGTTGGTTTATTCTCGTTTAATTTTCCCATTATACAATAACCAAGTGTGGTCTGAATGGTAAGATTTACAGCTAGTTTGGTCTTCCCGCCAGGTTAAGATGCTGAGAGCTGAACACCATGAATTAGAGGTAAAATTTCTATAATATGTGCAAGTAATTGAAACAAGTGATTAAAAAAAAAAGATACTAATTCTCATTTCACTGAAATGTCATAATCTGAAATAAAGGTTTAACAAAGATTAAAATATTAATTCTTACACTGTGATGGGAATATCGATTAGTTAATTAGCTAGTTAGTTAGTTATATGCCATCAAATCAGAATTGACCCACTACCCACAGCTCACCTTCAGAGGCTACAAATTACATGGGAGGAGACTGTTTATTTTTTTCCTGCAGAGCAGCTGGTAGATTTGAATCATCTATGTTTGGGGTTGGCAGTGTAATTTATCTACTAGGCGACCAAAGCTCCCATAAATTAATTAATTATATATATTTATATTTTTTCCTTCATATTTGTTGTTATTAACTGCCAGTGAGTCAAGTTCATGTCACAAAGCTCCTTTGAACAACCAATCTGCACCCTGTTTTATTTCATGTCATCCTCACAATCTCTGACACCTTAAGCCCATTGCCACCATCACCATCAACTCACCTGGTTGAGGGTCTTTTCTCTTTTGGCACTCTCTACTTTAATAAGCATGATGTCATTCTGCAACATGCCCACAGTACGTGAGAAAAAGGTTCATCTTTGCCTCCAAGGAGCACTCTGGCTGCATCTTCTCCAAAGCATTATCTGTTTGTTCTTTATGCAGTCCATGGTATATCCAACACCACAGTTCAAAGACATCATACTTCTGTCATCCTTACTCATTGTCTAGCTCTCATATGCATAGCAAGTGAGACTGAAAAGACCATGACCTGAATCAGGTGCACCTTAGTCTTCAAACTGACATCACTACTTCTCAATAATTTGAAGAGGTCCTGGATTACAGATTTTCACAGAGCAATATACTGCTGGTATTGGTTGTGGATATATTAGTAAGATGAAGTTGTTGGTAGTTTCAATATGTCTCTGTATCATGATTTTGCCTATAGATCCAGTGGTTTTTATTTTCTTTATGTTGTAATGCAATCCATATGGAACACTGTAGTCTTTGATTTTTTGCAGCAAGAGCTCCAAGCCCTCCTTACTTTCAGAAAGCAAGACTGTGTCTTCTGCCTATTGCAGGTTACTGATGAGGCTTTCTCCAGTCTTGATGCCACATTCTTCTTTATAGAGTGCATCTTCGTGCATAATTTGCTCAGCATATACATTAAATACATATGGAGAAAGGATACAAGTTTGACACACACTTTTCTTACTTTTAAACCATGCAGTATTCCATTGCTCTGTTCATAGAACAGCCTCTTGGTCTCGGTACAGGTTTCACATGAGCACAGTCAAGGGTTCTGGAATTCTCATTTTTCTGTTAGCCAAAATATGTTATGAAATACACAGTGAAATGCCTTTGCATAGTCAATAAAGCACAAATAAACATTCAGTTGGTATTCTTCTATTTCAGCCAGGGTCCACTGACATAGCAATGATATCTCTGGTGCAATAGTCTCTTCTAAATCCAGTTTGAATGCTTGGCAGTTCTCTTTGTGCTGTTCTAGTCATATTTGAGTGCTCTTCAGCAGTATTTTCCTTGCATGTGATATTAATTATATTGTTCAATAATTTCTACATTGTGTTGGATCACCTTTTTCAGGAATGGGAACAAATAAATACAGCCCAGTAATAGTCCTCCAAATTTCCTAGCATAGATTGGTGAGCACGTCCAAGGATGCTTCTGTCATCTGAAACATTTTAATTGATATCTCATCTATTCCTGAGCCTTATTTTTTGCCAATATCTGCAATGCAGCTTGAATTTTTTCCTTCATTGTCATTGGCTTCTGATCACATGGTACATCTTGAAATATTTCAGTGTCAGCTAATTCCTTCTGGTACAGTGATTCTGTGTATTCTCTCCATCTTTTTTTAAAAGTTTCCTGGATCATTAAAGATTTCACCTATAGCATACCTAAGTACTGGAATTTAAGGCTTGAATTTGTTTCTTAGTTCAGATACATTTATATATATAGTACATACACATACACACAGTTTTTGATATTACACCTAGTTTTACCATAATGAATTTAGATAGGTAGATATAACCTGTGTTGTTGTTGTTTGTTATGTGCCGTTGAGTCACTTGCAACTTACAGGGACCCTACGTCTGATATACTTTGGACATGTTTCAAGGTGGGATCAGTCCTTGAAAAGGGATGTCATGCTTGGGATGGGGGGTGGAGGGACAGCACAGGAGAGGAAGACCCTCTATAAAATGGATTGATTCAATTACTGGGGTACTGGGGATAGGCATGTTGGAGTCAATATGATTGGCAAGGGCTAGAGCAGGGTTTAAGGTTGTTGTACATAGGGTCGCTATGAGTAGCTGTAAGTATGAAATGTAATCTAGAAGATACAAAATATCATTTAAAAAACCCTATAAACTCCGTAAACAGAAAGAAATGATGTTAATTATAGAACAGAGTTCAGATGGTTTGTTCATAGGGTCACTATGTATTGAACTGGAACTGCCAAATGAGATTAGTGTTGCTATATTTTGGATGACCATTCTTCTACTTTGTGCATCACTCCTTGTCAATTTGCAGTACTGAGGTAATTTTGGTTTGCCTTGATACTGAACTTTGTTCCACTGGGATATCAAATACCATGTGTTTACCAGTGTGGACAGTATTTGGTGGAGCTCCCAATTGTAGGACATGCCTATAGAAACTCTATGAACCTGAAGAAATGACGATTGTTATAGAAAGGTCTTTTGTTCATAGAGTCGCTATGAGTCGTACTCAACTCAACGGTAATCAGCAACAACAACATAGAGATCTAGTGCTAAGTGGTAAGAAATGGCACTCCCAATGCAAAGGTACATGGTTCAAATCTACCAGCTGCTTCACTGGAGAAAGATGGCCAATCTTCTCCCATCCAATTTACTTCCTTTGAAGACCCGCTGGTGAGTCAGTTATAGGTTGGTTCCAACTCTACAGTACACAACACAACACACAACACATGCTGAATATGCACACTATTAAAAAATATGAAAACAGAAAAAGAACTGAGCATGTAAGTAAACAAACACACATATAAGCAATGTGGGTAGGGTTGAAATCATTGTACACGCTCGTTTCTAGCTGCCTTTTTTTCACTCAAAATTTCTTTTTTAGAAGTTATTTATTATTTTATAATGTGATTCCTATTCTAATATAGAACTGTATAAAATTTATTTAACCAATCTTTTCATAGATGTTTTAATTACTTTTAATAAAGCCATAAAGGGGATACTATAACTAATGTTAGATGGATCTTGGCTGAAAGCAGAGAATGTCTTTATGTATTTCATTGACTATGCAAAGGCATTTGACTGTGTGGATCACAACAAACTTTGGCTAACTCTGAGAAAAATAGGAATCCCAAATCATTTGATAGTGCTTATGCAAAACCTATACTTGGACCAGGAAGCAGTCGTCAGAACAGAGTAAGGAAACACTGCATGGTTCAAAACTGGGAAGGGTGTATGCCAGGGATGTATCCTATCTCTTTTCAATCTATATGCAGAACACATTATTCAGAAGGCTACAAATATGGCATCAGGATTGGAGGAAGACTCACCAACAATCTGTGTCATGCAGATGACACAACCCAGCTTGCTGAAACTGAGGACCTGAAGCACATGCTGAAGAAGGTCAAGGCCTGAAGCCTCTAATATGAAGCTCAATATCAAGAAGACAAAGATTCTCACCACTGTGCCGATTGGCAGCATCATGATAGATGATGAAGAGATTGAGAATGTTAACAGCTTTAGTTTGATAGGCTCCACAATCAACACTCTTGGTACAAGCAGCAAGGAAATTAAAAGACAAAAGACATTGGAAAAGTCTGCTGTCAGAGACCTCTCTAAAGTATTGAAGAGTGATGATGTCAGTCTGCAGACTAAGGTTCACCTGATTTAGGCCATGATCTTTACCATTACTTGCTCTGCATCAGAAAGCTGAAAAATTACTAGGGATGACAGAGGGAGAATTGATGCCTTTGAGCTGTGGACAGCTAGGAGCTCAAACAGGTTCATCCTAGAGAGGGTGAAACCAAGCTGCTCCTTGGAGGCAAGGATTCCAAAGCTTTATGTGACATACTCTGGACATGTTATAAGGAGGGAACAGTCTTTGGAAAGGGAAATCGTGTTTGGGAAGGTGGAGGGACAGTGCAAGAGAAAAGAGACCCTTGATGAGATGGATTAATTCAGTGACTAGGGTAATGGAGGCAGGAGTGTAAGAGACAATAAGACTGACACAGGACAGAGGAGGGTATAGGGCTCTTGTACATAGGGTTGTTATGAGTTGCCAGTAACTCAATGGCACATAACAACAACAACAACATATATCCAGAGGTACATTTATAGACATAACTTTAGTATAAATTCAAGATGTGAAATAATTTGTCAAAAGACCTGAACTTTCTTAGGGCTACTGCTATATTTATACATTTTGCCCCTTGCATAAGCAACCCTGGACTACGGTTGTATCTTTGAATCCAAATATTTTCTTCCTGGGAAAGAAGAGCAATTTATCTCATTCCCTTTTCTTTAAAGATCAGCATGTGATATTTGAATATTTTTTTCATTAAATTATTGGCATATGTTGTCACTTTTCATTTGTTTAACCATGTCCTCTTCTCAATTTAGTACTGGCAAATTAATACATTTTAAATCCTTTCCTAATATGAAGAACTAACAATTCTAGAAATCATCACAATAATTACTTTGAAACCTGGCTATGTTTTCTTTCCAATGGTTGAGTGCCTTACGACTTAATTACACCTTGAGTTGATTTTTGTGTGAAATGGTGTGAAATGTGGATACTGTTTTAGCTTTCTGTAGGTAGCAGTACATGTTTTGCCAGCACCATTTGTTGAAGAGGTTGTCATTTCCCTACTTGATAGGTTTGATTTCCTTGTCGCATATTAGTTGACCATAGATACGTGAGTCTATTCCTGGGTTCTTAATTATGTTCCATCGGCCGATATATCTGTCATTGTACCAGCACCATGCTGTTTTGGTTACTACCACTGTGCCTCCCATTTTTGTTCAGAAGTGCTTCGCTTATTCAAGGTCCCCTTTCCAAATAAACTTGACAATTTCTCTTTCTATCTCCTTGTAAAAGGAATTTGGTATCTGTATAGGAATTTCACTGAACATGTAGATTACTTTTGGTAGGACTGTAATTTTCAAAATATTGTCTTCCTATCCATGAAAAGGGAATATTTTTCCATTTCTTTAGGTATTTTATTGTGTCTCACAGAAATGTTCTGTAGTAGTCTTTGTAGAGATCTTTTGTATCTCTAGTTAAGTTTACTCCCAAGTATGTAAATTTCTGGTTGGTTATTGTAAATGGGGTTGCTTTCTTGATTTCCTTCGTTACTGTAGAGGAATACTGTATTTTTGGATATTGATTTTATATCCTGCCATTCTACTAAAATGGTCTACTAGCTCTAACAGTGGTTTTTTTGTTGTTGATGTTGAGTCATTGGGGTTTTCTGTGTGCATATAACGATAGTTTAACCATCTCTTTGCCGATCTGGATGCCTTTTATTTCCTTCTCTTGTTGTACTGTCTTAGCAAGCACTTCCAATACAACTCTGAATAGAAGTTGAGGGAGTAGGCATCCTTGTCTGGTCCCTATTCACAAGAAAAATGCTTTTGGTCTTCGTCTATTGAGAATGATACTGGCTTTTGGTTTTGTATATATATTATATTATTTTAAAAAACCCCAGTAAAATCTGGAACAAAAGGTGCATTGCAAAATGGACTGGAGGAGGGTGTAGAGAAGAAATGTGCAACAATAAAGGAATAATTTTTTTTTTAAAAAGTTATACCTTATCTTTGTGACAAATAAACATATTTCTAGCATTGTTGCTTTGAACCAAGTTCCATCTGACATCATTATTGAAATCCTTCCTCTCACAGTCTCTCCTGAATCCAGTTTGAATTCCTGGAAGTTCCTTGCTAACGTACTATTATCAACTGCTTTTGAAAAACCTTAGTCCAGATTTCACCTGAATGTTGTATTAATTATATTGTTTGATAATTTCCACATTCTTTTGGACTACAATTTTCCTGGAATGGGAATGGGAGTAAGTATAGATATGTTTCACTTAGTTGGCCAGGTAACTGCCTTCCCAAATTTCTTGGCATAGACTAGGGAGCACATCCTTAGCTGCCTTTGTTTGTTGGAATATATCCATTGGTATTCAGTCAGTTCCTGGCCTTACTTCTTGTCAGTGCCTACAGTACAGCTTGAACATTTTCTGTCATTACCTCTGGCTCTGGATCATATGCTACTTCTGCAAATGATTCTGTGTTGATCAGCTCTTGATACAGTGACTGTATGTATTATTCCACCCAATTTATTTTTTTTTAAATTTCATATTGATTTGCTCCCAAAGTTCATAAATACTGTGTTTCACACTATTCTTCATTTTTATTGTGTTTCAATCATTCCCATGCACTGTTTTATAAAATCAATCACCACTGGATCATTGCTCCCAAAATCTTTTGATGTTTCCTGATTCTTTAAAAATTTTACCATAAAATTCTACAGTATTCTAACTCGAAGGCTTGGATTTTATTTTTGGCTCTTTCTACTTGAGAAATGCTGAGTCTGTTCTTCTACTTTGATTTTTGAAGTCTAGTTCTTTGCATTGCTTGATGTTTTCAAGTTACTCATTGAAATTTTCTGTTCAGCTCTCTTTAGTATTTCTTCTTTCTTTTGGCCACTTGACATGCTAGTTCAAGTTTTAGTCTCTTTTGATAACTATTTTCATCTTTTCCTCTTATCTCTTCCTATTTTCCTGGCCGATATTCCTGATGCCACTCTATAACTCATATGGTCTTCAATCATTAGTGTTCAATACATCAAACATATTTTTGAGATGGTTTTTAAATTCAAGTGGAGAAGACTCCTGTATTTTAGTGGTTGTAGACTCGTTTTCATTTTCTTCACCTTTAATTCAAACTCGTACATAAGTGATATTCTGTTCCACAGTTACCTCTTGCTCTTTTTCTAACTGCTGATAGTCAGATTCTACACTGAATCTTTCAATAGAGGGTCAATCTAATACTTGCAATATTCAGTATAACATTATGCTATTCTAGTATTCCTACAGTATAGATGAGGAAGCTAAGATAGGGACATTATCTGACTTCAGTGTTATCACTCCTAGTAAATTGTGGACTATTTTAATCTAGGGTTGTGGCTTTAAAATCCATTCTCTAAACCAACAGCATATAGTGTGAAAAATTACTCTAACTTGCCCTAGAACTAAGACTGTATATTGTCACAAACATTAACTTTCTTGTCTAAAAAAACAGAAGTTTTTACTCTATATTAGCAAGAATTAATCAAACACAAAACCTACCTCTTTGGAATGAGGTTTTGGTACCAAAGATAATATTTAATGGCAGAACTGTTGAAATAAAGTATATTCTCTTATGTAGGCTTTCTCACCCTCAGTACTACTGACATTTTTGGATGAATAATTCATTGGCATGGGGAATATCCTACATTACACGGCACACTTGTTATCTAAACACTAAATGCTTTCTGTTTAGAAGTACTTTTGTAAAGGGAGTCATTTGGAGGGAAACACTTGCGTATATGTCATGGAGGGCTAATTAAGTTTTACCCACATTTATAGGGATAACTTAAAAACTTTATCATCTCAATACATGTAATAACATGAACAGATGCCAAGTATCACTTAATCTATTTTTAAATGTGAAAGATTTCTCTCATAAAATGTCAAAAACTGAACAAACAAGAACAGCTGGATTTAGTTTCTCTATTGTTATGGTTGAGTAGGTCATTCTGATATTATGTGAGGCCAAGAGAGAAAGTGACATTTTGTAAAATATGTTCAATTTTTTTCTTTATTGACTAAGAAGATATTTATGATTCAGCATCCACTAGGGTCTATCAAGCATTTCAGTAATCATAGTATTAAATTATTAATAGGTCTGTAGTTGCTTGTCCTTTATAAGTGCAATTTCCTTAAATACGGTAAACACAGTTAAAATATTTACAGGAAACACATCACAGCAATCAATTCCCTTCTGGTCTGTGGGCTATAAACCACAATGTCATGTGGTTGCTAATTTTATTTTGTGGCAACTGTGTGTCTCATTCATTGTTTATTTCTATGCAAGATGTAAACTTATTATCTAATTACATATGCTATTAAAAATTTTACATATGGTTGAAAGAATACACCTTACAAAATAGAATGACCAACTGGAAAGAAAGTGAATGCAAAAAAATTAGACATAACCAATCAATGAATGGAAATCCAAAATCTCTGAAAATGTTCATTAAAATTAAAATAAAATAAAAAAAGAAGATTAAGACATAACATGTGTTATAAAATTCTAGCTTGTGGTTAGTAACAAATTCTGCTATCGAGTCACTGAAATTTCATGAGCATTTATTATATATAAAGAATAGTCCCAGGTATTGCAACTATTTCTTTCAACTAAACTTTGTCTTTCTTTCTACTGTGGTTAATACCTCAGAGTTGTAATAACTTAGTTATGAGGAAGAAAAATGTAAGGAAATGGTGATAAAGACTTAAATAAAAGGGGAGGTGTAATTCCAAGGTGATATTTGATAGTATGTCGAAGGATCTATAAATAGGTAATGTTGAATGTCATTAAGATATAGTTGTTATTGTTGTTATGTGCCATCAAGTTGTTTGCGACTTATAGCAACCCTATGTACAAGAGCCCCAAACGCCATTCTACCCTGTGCCAACCTCGCTGTCTCAAACACATTCATTCCCACCACTCCACTTATAGAATCGATCCATCTCATTGAGGGTCTTCCTCTCCAGCGCCGTGCCTCCACTCTGCCAAACATGATGTCCCTCTCCAAGGACCACTGCCTGCTTGCAACATGCCCAAAGTATGTCAGATGAAGCTTCAGAATCCTTGACTCCAGGGAACATTATGGCTTCAACCTCTCCAGGACAAACCTGTTTGTTCTCCTAGCAGTCCATCATATATTCAAAACTTCTCCAGCACCACAACTCAAAGGCATCAATTCTCTTTCTATCATCCCTAGTCACTGTCCAACTCTCCGATGCATAGCACATAACTGCAAAGACTATAGCCTGGATCAGTCGCACCTTAGTCTCCAGACTGACGTCGTTGCACTTCAGTACTCTTGAGAGGTCCCTCACAGCTGACTTTCCCAGTGCAATTCGTCTCCTGATTTCCTGGCTGCTGTTACCAAAAGTGTTGACTGTGGAGCCAAGCAAACTGAAACTGTTAACTATCTCAATCTCTTCACCATCCATACTGATGCTGCCAATTGGCCCAGTGGTGAGAATCTTTGTTTTCTTGATATTGAGCTTCAATCCATATTGAAGACTGCAGTCCTTGACCTTCTGCAGCAAGTGCTTCAGGTCCTCTCCAGTTTCAGGGAGCAGGGTTGTGTCATCTGCATAATGCACGCTGTTGACGATTCTTAGTATTTTGTAAAATAGTGCAAAGATTAAAAACAAAATATATCTGAGGTTTTTTGTGACCATTCTGTCTACAGATGAAAATCTGTGTAGTAAGCAATGAAAATCTAGGCTTAGTTCAGCTGTCTGAAGGCTTATGGACAGTATCTATCAGTCACATGAAAAAACTCTACCAATAATGACACACAGAATGACTGCTACGCATGTTACTTATAAGGCCTTAGCAACAATAAGTAAAAATATTTTTTCTCTAAAAAATATCACACTACTCAATCTTCATCTCAATTCAAATAATGTATCAAAAACAAATAGTTTGGAACTCTTAACACAGTAATACTCAAAAGCTGTTAACTTCAAAGTTTGAAAAAAAGTAAATTCAGGATCTTCAGTTTGTGGCATAAATATACTCTTATGAGCAACTAATAATGCACAATAAATAAACTAGGTGATTGGGAAATCCCAAAACTGAAATTGTTACATACATCGAAAGACTTCCAAGAAAGCATAACAAGGAAGCTTACAAACTAGCAAAAATTATTTGGCATCTAACAAGGGATTCATCTCTCAATTTTACAGAAACTCCAACACCTCAACAACAATGATAAATGAAAGACAAACATCCCAGTTACAAAATAACAGAAGACATGAAAATACACTTAACCCCAGAAAACATTTAGATGGCCAAATTAAGAAATGCTCAAGATCAAACTAGTAAAAACAGAAACTCCAACTCAAACTAGTAAAAACAGAAACTCCAACTCACTGTGATAGTGTCAGAACTAACTCAGAACTGATTCTCCAGTGGTTTTTCTGAGGCTGTAAAGTACTTGGGAAGAGATAACCTACTTTTCTCCCTTGCAGTGGCAGGTGAATTCAGGCTGCTCATCTTCAGACTGCCAGTGCAACTTCTACCCATTAGGTTGTCGGAGGTCCCTTGTTGTTATGTGTGATTCAATCACTTGCTACATAAAGCAACTCTTTGAATAACAGCTCTGAACTATTCTTATCCTGAGGCAATCTCACTGTTTCTGACAAACCTACCCCCATTACCCTAGTTACTGGGTCAATCCATCTCTTCCTTTCTTCTGCTGCCCCTCCATACTTCCAAGCATATTGACCTTCTCCAAGGACTGTCCCTCCTGGCAACATGCTCAAATTCGAGAGGCGCAAATCAAAGTAACAATGAGAAATCATCTCACACTAGTAAAATTGTCGTGTTCAGTAAGACATTCAAATAGCAAATGCTGACAAGAGTGTGGAGAAATTGGAACCCTCACATTACTGATGGGAATGTAAAATATATCAACCATTATGGAAATTAGTTTGGCAATTCCTTAGAAAGTAAAGAACAGAGATAGTATTTTATGAAGCAATCACATTATGAGGTATATATAAAAAACATAAGAGCCACAACACAAACTGACATATACACACCCATTTAATTTTTCTTTTTTTAAAAAAAAAATTACTGGTTTACTTTTAAAGTTCATATACATTGTTTTTCACACTGGGCCTTTCCCCTTTCCTTTCCCCATCCTTTCCTCCACCCATCAAATTGTGTGACCTTATGATTAAGGACCCCCCTCTCTCCTCCTTGGATCCTCGTACTCATTCTACAACAATGGTCTTATACAGTATTTGTCTTTATGAGACTGAGTTAGTATAATTAGCATAATGGTTATCAGTCCCTCCCATGTTAGATACTAATTTACAAAATCATTGCTCCTGTGTGCTGCATAGTATTCCATTGTGTGCATATTCCATAATTTATCAATCCATTCCATTGCTGTTGGACATCTGAGCTCTTTCCATGTCCTTGTGATGGTGAATAATGCTTCTGTGAACACTGGTGTACAAGTCTCCATTTGTGCCTCGGTTCTCATATTCTTAGGGCTTATTTCAAGCAGTGGAATAGCTGGATCATATGGACTTTCTATTTTCACCTTTTTGAGGAAACGCCAAACTGCCTCCCAAAGTGGTTGTACCATTTTATAATCCCACCAACAAAGTATAGCAATTCCTATCTTGCCACATTCTTTCCAACATTTATTACTTGCTGCTCTGCTAAACTTTGCCACTGCTATTGGAGTAAGATGGTATCTCATTGTGGTTCTGATTTGCATCTTATTGCCAATGATTTTGAGCATTTATTTATGTGTCTGTTGGACATCCAAATGATCTCCTCTATGAAAGATCTTTCCATGTCTTTTGTCCATTTTGTAATTCGATCATCAGTCTTTTACTTTGGACGGCTAGGTGTATTCTTTAAATTTTTGTTATGACACTCTTGTTGGATATGGTAATGCTAAATGTTTTTCACCAGTCAGTAGGTTTCTTTTCTCTCTGTTGGGAAAAAAAATTGATGAGCACAGAGATTTAATTTTTAGAAGGTTCCATTCATCAATTTCTGCACCCATTGTGCATTTCTGGCTATATTTGGCAGTCCTTTTATTCCACAGACTAGGCATTCTAAACTTGAGCTCAGTTTGTTTCTTATGAACTTTATGGTTTTGGGCTTTATTCCCAGATCTCTGATCCACCTTGAGTTGCTTTTTCTATCGTGTGAGATGTGGATCCTGTTTCAGCTTTCTGCAGGTAGCAGTCCAGTTTTGGCAGACCAATTGTTGTTTTTTCATTTGACAGGTTTTATTTTCTTGTAAAAAATTAGTTGTCATAGATAAGTTAGGTCTATTTCTGGGTTCTCAGTTTTCTGTTCCATTGGTCTTTGTGCCTGTCATTGTTCAAGTACCACACTGTTTTGGTTACTACCTCTGTATAGTAGGTTTTGAGGTAAATAATAACATTTAAATCCAATTTTACATGAACATGAATCATAAAATATTATCTCCCAAAGTTTAATCCAATTATTTTGTTCTTAAGTTAGTTATATAAAACAGAATAAAAAAAAAAACCTGTATGTACAATCCTCTCAGTCTCCGCTATGTTTGAGAACACTGTTATGGTCACTGTTTCAATACATCACATTAAGAGTCTTCCTCTTTTTTGATGATTCTTGACTTTACCAACCACGATGTCCTTTTACACATGGACCAGCTAAATTTGATAACATGACCAAAATCCAGGACACAATCTTACTATCTTGACTCCTAAGGAGCCCTCTATAACATCTGCAAACATAATTGTTATTCTGGAAGTTTAGCACATATTCAATAGTTCTTATCAACACTTTGATTCAAATGCATCAATTCTATCTGGTTATGTTCATCAACAGTCTAAATAGATGGAAAAGTGAGGAAGAATGGTTTTGTTTTTATAGCTAAAGAAGACCATTTCCAGAACTATTCTGAAGTATACAGCTGTGAGTTTTAAGATACTATTTATGTGCAAACAAGGAAGAATTATCAACACAACTGTCATCCTAATACTGATGTTGTTAGGTGCTGTTGAGCTGTGTGCAATGCATAGCGAACCTATGAACAACAATCTGAACCCTGGCTTGTCCTCTGTCATTCTCACATTTTCTGGCACACTAGAACCCACTGAGGCAGTTACCTCCACCTTTCCACTCATGATGTCCCTCTCCAAGAAATAACCTCTCCAAGCAACATATACAAAGTATGTATGTGCTTTATCATCTTTGCCTCCAAGGAGCACTCTGGGTGCACATTCTCCAAGACATATTTGTTGGTTCCTTTAGCAGTCCATGGGGTGTTCAGTACTGTTCTCCAATACCACAGCTAAAAGGCATCAATTTTCTTATATCATACTTACTCACTCTCCAGCTCTAATGTACATAGTAAGTGACTGAAAAGACCATACCTGAATCAGACACAACTTAGTCCTCAAAATAACATTTGGAGAGGTCCTTACTGTAGACTTTCCCAGTGCAATATTTCTCCTGATTCCCTGACTGCTGGTACCAAGGATGTTGATTGTGGATACAAGATGAAGCAGTTGAGAGTTTTAACCTTTTCTCCATCTATCACGATACTGTTTATTGGTCCAATGGTGAGATTCAATTCATATTGAAGGCTGTATTATTGATCTTATACAAGAGCTTCAAATCCTTCTTACTTTCAGTAAGCAAGGTTGTGTCAGCTGCATAATGCTGATTATTGATGAATATTATTCCAATCTTGATGCCACATTCTTATTTGTAGAGTCCAGCTTCTTGAATAATTTGCTCTGCACACAGATTGAATAGGTATGGAGAAAAAATACAGCCCTAACACAATTTCTTCTTAATTTTAAACTGTGCACTATTTCACTTTGCTCTGTTCCCACAAAAGCCTCTTGGTATAGGTACAGGTTTTGCATGAATACAAATTGTGCTCTGGAATTCCCTTTCTTCTCTATGTTAGCTATAACTTGCTATGATCCACACCACCTAATGCCTTTCCATAGTTTTTAAAGCATATACAGGCATTCTTCTGATATTCTTTACTTCAAGCCAGGATCCATCTGACATCAGCAATGATATCTGGAGTCATGGTCTTTTATAAATCTTGCTTCAGTTTCTGGGAGTTCCCTATCTACGTACTGTTCCAGCTGTTTTTTTAAATGATCTTTAGCAGTAATTTGGTTGCTTGGGCTATTAATGAAATTTGTTTATAGTTTCCACATTCTGTAGGGTCAACTTTCTAGGGAATGGGAACAATATGAATCTCTTCTAATCTGTTGGTCAGACAGCTGTCCTCAAAATTTCCTGGCAAAGACTGTTGTTCACATTCAAGGCTGGACCTGTTAAATAAAAAAAATTAATTGGTATCCTGTAGATTTGTGGGCCTTACTTTTTGTCAATGCCTTCGGTGCAGCTTCAACTTTCTCCTTCTGCTGGCTTCTGCTCAAATGATACTTCTTTTAATTTTTCAGTACCAGACAGTTCTTTTTGGTACAGTGACTCTGTGTATTCCTTCTATCTTCTTTCAATGCTTTCTGGATCATTCAACATTACCCATAGCAACTTTAAATATTACAACTTGAGGCATAAATTTCTTTTTCAGTTCTCTTGGCTTGAGAAATGCAGAGTGAACTCTTTTCTTTTTATTCTCCAATTCTAGCTCTCAGCATATCCTATTATAATATTTGGCTCTGTCTTCTTGAGCTGCCCTTTCAGCTCTTTTATTTCAGCATGTTTTCCCTTTGTTTTAGCTTCCTAGTGCTCTAGTGTAATTTTCAGTAATTTCTGATGTCCATTTCACTTTTTTTGTATCTTTGTAATGACATTTCAGGAATGATATCCTTCATGTATCCCACAGCTCATCTAATCATTGATGTTCAGTGCTTCAGATTTATTCTTAAGATTTTGAAATTCAAATGAAATAGATTCAAGATCTTGTTTTGTGTGTATTTGTTTTCATTTTCTTTCTTTTTTTTTTTTTGGTTGTGCATCTTGATGAATTTAATTGGTGTTACTTTTCATTTTCTTGAGCCTCAGTGAGAACTTGTACATGAGTCATTAATGGTACAACCCACAATGCACCACAGCCCTAGTTGTCTGGGTTGTGTTTTTTTAATTCATTTGCTTACAAAGCTCATATACATTGTATTTCTCACTATTCTTTATTCCCACTGGGTTTCATACAATTATTCTCATATATTGTTTTATAAAATTAATCATCATTGGACTTTGCCTATCATTACCCTGTCTTTTTGTCCAGATCTTTCCCATTTCCTCCCACCCTTCTACCCATCAAACTGAGCAACCCTGTGGTTTGACCCAAACCCCATCAGCAGCCCTCACCCACTTGAGTTTCCATAGAGGTTTTTACTAGTTATCCTTCTATTATTATAATAATGGTCTTATGCAGTATTCATCCTTATGAGATTGCATTACTTCACTCAGCATAATGCTCTCCAGTCTCTCCTAAGTTATGTAGTATTTTTTCAAAATCATTGCTCCTGAGTGCTGTACAGTTTTCCATTGTGTGAATGTACCACAATTTCTCTAACTATTTAATTATGGTTGGACATTTGGATTGAACATGTTTCCACCTTATTGCTATAGTGCATAATGCTGCTATTGACACTGGTGTACAAATTTTCATTTGTGTCTCAGTTCTAATTTCCTGGGGATTATTCCTGGGCCACATGAAGTTTCTCTTTTTAACTTTTTGAGGAAACAACTTTTCTAGTTTTGGCTGCCAATACTGAGCTTCTCCAATGAGATGTAGTCAATCTGATTCCTACCAGTCCATTAGGGGAGGTCCCTGTGTAAAGTTGCAATTAGGTTGGGTTTTTTTGTTTGTTTTATTTTTAATAAAGGTGTTTATATTTAATAGATCACTGAAAAATACAAAATTTAATCATTCTATTTGCTGCCTCATTTCTGTCACCAAGTCTATACTTTCTGACTATTATTACTTCTTTATGGTTTCCAACTTTTGCATGCCACTCACCAGTTATCATTAATGCATCTTGATTGCATGTTTGGTCAATTTCAGACTGCAAGTTCTGGTAATATTTTCCTCCCTCTTGGCTCTAGCTATAGGATTGTATATTTGAATAATAGTCATATTAACAGGTCTTCCTTATACACACATGAATAATATTCTATCATTCAAAACAATTTACTTCAGGATAGAATTTGAAATTACTTTTTACTATGTATGCAACAATATTCTCTGTTTTCATTCCCAGCATTGTATATCATGTGATTATCTGATTCAAACTGGCCAAAGATAGTCCATCTAATCTGACTAATACTGAGAATGTGAATGTTCATACATTCAATTTCATTTTCTGCAAGTTTTCAACATTCAACTTCATGCATTCCTTGTTATAATTATTAAAGGATTTTAGCCACTATTTTTCTACATTTCAGTTGACCGCCACTCTGGGCTCTACTTCTAATATTATAAATATTTGTGTTCCTCTGCTATGCAGGAGTGGCATCTACTTCCTAAATAGAATGCCTTTGGAAACTCTATGAACTTTGATAAATGTCAATAATTATAGAGGGGCCTCAGGCCTTTTGTTCATAGGGTTGCTATGAGTTGTGCTTGACTTGAAGGTAATCAACAACAACAATAACAACTGTTCACAGGGTTTTCAGGGGCCAGTTATTTAAGAAGTGGATGGTCAATCTTGCTTCCTAGTCTGTATTAATCAAAGAGATCTACTAAAACCTGTCCACCATTGATAACTATTTTGGTGTATTATCTCAGTACAAGCAAATTGACAGAGAAGTGCTGCACCAATTAGAATAACGTATTCCCCAAATACAACAAACTGAAAATTTAGTGTTATACCTCTAATAGAAAATCAGGCTTGACATCAGCCCCCAACCAACTGTTAATCATAAAGATCCACCTATTGTTGTTGTTGTTGTGTACCAATGAGTTAAAATTGACTTGTAGCTGACTCACTGGGGGGTATTCAGAGGCAGTTAATTGCATGGGAGAAGAATGCCCATCCTTCTCTCCTGGAGCAGTTGGTGGACTCAAACTGTGTGTCTTTGGGACAGCTGCTTGCCACTAGGCTACCAGAGCTCCTGCTGAAAAAAGATCCACCTACTTGGTGCTAATTCCTTTAAATAAGAGGCTCCCAGCCCCCAACTGATTGTTATTCCAATATACACACCAACAACTAAAGCCAAGAATGGAAACTTAGGAATTCTACCAATTTTTTATGTCTGATGAATCCTGATATTTGTGCTTTTTTGACTATGCGAAGGCATTTGTCTGTGTGGACTACCACATATTATGGTCAACATTGAGAAGAATGGTAATCGCAGAACACTTAATTGTACTCATGAAAAACCTATACTTAGACCAAGAGGATGTTGTGTGAACAGAGCAAGGGAACACTGCATGCTTTAAAATTAGGAATGGTGTGCATTATGGTTGTATCCTTTCTCTGTACCTGTTAAACCTGTATATTGAGTAAATAATTCATCAAGAATTATAACTCAATGAAGAAGAATGTGGTATCAGAATTGGAGGAAGAATCATCATAACCTTCATTATGCAGATGACACAATCTTGTTTGCTGAAAGTGAAGAGGACTTGAAAGACTTGCTGTAGAAGACAAAAGAACTACAACAACCACGATAGCTTGCATCTCAATGTCAAGAAAACAAATCTTTTTACCACTAAACCTATAAGCATTTTGCAACTCCTTGAAGGCAAAAATGATAAAACTTCTCACAAACTTTGGGCATGTTGTTAGCAGAAGCTATTCACTGGAGCAGGACATAATGCCTGGGAAAATGGAGGGCCAAAGAAAGAGAGGAAGATTCTCAACCAGGTGGACTGACACAGTTGCTGTGACAATGGGTTCAAATGTATCAAAGATTGTGAGGATAGTACAAGGCAGGAGAAGGTTCAGATCTGTTGTTCACAAAGTTGCTATGAGTTATACTTAACTCAATGGCACCTAACATAAATAACAACAACAACTAACTTTTGCAGTCTGAAATGGACTAACATGCATTCATGATGTATTAATAATTGGTTACTGGAATACAAAAGTTGGAAATAAAGTAGAAAAATTTATAGATTAAAATTACAGACTTGGGTAGGAAAAAAGTGGATGGAGTTCGCATGACTGAATTTTGTTAACTCAATGATTTATTTCTATCAAATATCTTTTTAAGGAACACAGATGGCATATATATACCTGGACCTCACCATATGGACTTCACAAGAAACAGACTGACTCCATCTGTGAAAAGAATCACTGGAGAAGCTCATTATCAGTAGACAAAACAAGGCCAGGTGCTGACTGTGGAACAGACCATGAATTATTTAAATAAAATTCAAATTGAAGTTGAAGAAAATTAAAGCAACTCCACAAGAGCCAAAATACAATCTTATGTCTATCTCACCTGAATTAAAAAAGAAAAAAATCTCAAGAATAGGTTTGAGGAATTTAATACCAAGGATCAAAGACCAGATAAACTGTGAAATGACATTAAATATATCATTTATGATAAGAACAAAAGGTCATGATAAAGACAAAAGAGGAAAACAAGAACTCTTTTTTGAAATTTGCTCTAAATTTGAAAATTGCTCTACAGCATTGAGAAGGTAAAACAAGAAGAGATGCTAAATTAAAATAAGTGAACTGAAGATCTGAAAGGGCAGTGCAGAAAGAAAAAGCAAAGTATTATAATAGAATGTGTAAAGAGTTGGAGTTGGAAAATAAAAAGTAAGAACTCATTGGACATTTCACAAACTGATAGAACTGTAAAACAAGTTTAAACCTTGATGTGCAACAATGGGAGACACTGTAGGAAAAAAACTTCTGGTAGAGAGAATATACAAAGTCACTTACAAAAAAGATTTGGTTGACATTGAAACATTTCAGGAAGTAACAGGATAAATAGCCAGGGAAGGCGTACG
>NW_006399907.1:4195855-4216589 GCF_000299155.1 Elephantulus edwardii | reverse complement strand
GCGACTCGATGGCACATAACAACAACAACAACAACTTTCAGAAATATTTTGCTTTAATATATGTGATATTAATGATATTACATGGTAATTTCCATATTCTGCTGGATCACATTTCTTGGGAATAGGAACAAATATGATTATCTTCCAGTCCATTGTCCAGATAGCTGTCCTCACAATTTTCTGGCACAGACTAGGGAACACATCCTGGGTTGCATCTGTTAGTTGAAATATGTCAATTGGTATTCCATAGATAACTAGAGCCTAAATTTTTACAATACCTTCAGTACAAATTGAACTTCTTCATTTACCATTCTTCATCACCATTGCCTCTTGATCATATGGTACTTCCTGAAATATTTCAGTGCCTGTCAATTCTTTTTGGAACAGCGTGTCTGCACATTCCCTCCCATCTTCTTTTGATACAACTTGGATCATTTAGGATGTTTCCTATAGCATCTCTACATATTTGAATTTGACCAACTCCTTTGTAATTCTGCTCAAAAGACAGATCATTGCTGTGGTTATTTGCTGTCAAGGCACTGGCAACCTTTAGTGACCCTATGCACAATAGCTCTGAAACTTGTCTTATCCTGAGCCAGTCCCCCAATCACTGTGTCAATCCATCCCAACAGTGGTCTTCATCTTCTATACTGTCCCTCCACTTTTCTAACCACGATGTCCTTCTCCAAGAACCCTCCTGTCCAAATGCTCAAAGTACATGAGACAGAGCTTCAAAATCATTGTCTCCAAGAAGCAACATGCTTTACTCTGGTTAGACCTGTTTGTTCTCTTGGCAGTCCACTGTATGTTCAGTATTCTTCCCCATCACTCCATCAGTTTTAAGTATATAGTTTACTTGTCTATTTTGAAACCAGAGATTATATTTATATTGGTCATTTTATTTATTAATAGAATCTAAAGATAACATCTTGTACAGTACAATTCTAGAATACGTCACAATGAATTGAGTGAATGTATTTTCACAATTCAAATAAAATCTACTTATGAGTAGAAACGATATTTTACACATTGTGTGCTCCCTAGAGTGCCATATTCAGTGAGTACAGACTACCTAAAAGATTCTCACACACTCTCAGCCTATAGCTTCCTTGCTGTAACAGTAACTTTTTCATGGTGCACTCTTCTTCAAGCCAAAAGAAACACCTTTTTGTTCTATTTATTAAGTAGATGCGTCATAACCTACCAGTCATTTGAAAGGATAATATACAAAAATGGAAAGAAAAATATTTTCATTATATTCCTAACCACACTTTCTACTCACAAGAAGCTTGGACACTACACACTTCTCAAATATAAGATTAATACTGAATACCAGCTCCCTTATTTCCTGTTCCACACCGATATTCATGTAATTTGCTTTCTTTTTTGTAACAAGTCACCAATACTCCACTTCACTGTGATACAATATACAACAATTACATAGGTATGCAGCACGAACTGAAACTGTGCTACTGGGAAACAGCACTTTGCTCAATTTCAATGGATCTTAAGTATCATTATGTTTCTAATAATTAAAATAACTTGCATAACCAATGTGGATTAAGAACAAGGCCCCTTCATACACAGTTTGGAATCCATAGCAGTAGATAATCATTAACCAATGATTAAACCACTGTTTCATTCCTCAGATCACTGGTGATCATTCTTCAATCACTGGTGATCAATGCCTCAAACCTGTTCTTATGACAACTTTTAAATTCAGGTAGAATAAACTTAAGGTCATATTTTGCTTCTGTGGGTTTATTTTAATCTTCTTCATCTTTGTTCCCATTCCCGAGAAAGGTGATCCAGCAGAATGTGGAAATTATCTAACAATATAATTAATATCATATGCAAGCAGAATACTGCTGAAGATTACCCAACAGCAGGTAGAAAAGTTCATAGGGAACCACCAGAAGTTAAAGCTAGGTTTAGAAGAGGCTGTGACTCCAGGGACATTACTTCTGATGTCAGATGGATTCAAGCTGAAAGCAGAGAACATCAGAAGAATGTCTCTGTGTTTTAGTTACTATGAAAATACACTTGATTGTATGTGGATCACAATAAACTATAACTAATATTGAGAAAAATAGGAATCGCAGCACACTTAATTGTGCTCATAAGAAAGGATATATTAGGATCAAAGGAAGATTCAACAATCCACGTGACAACAATGACACAACCTTCCTTGTTGAAAAGATCTAAAGCACTTGTTGCAGAAGATCAAAGATGACAGTCTTCATTGTGGATTGTACTTCAACATCAAGAAAGCAAAGTTTTGATAATGATTTCATCATACTTGGATTTATAATCAATACCCTTGGTACCAGAAATCCAGAAGGTAAGGAGACATTTTGCTTTGGCAAAGTTTGCTGATTGAGACCTCTCCAAAATACTGAGGAGCTGTCAGTTGAAAACTAATGTGATCCAGGCGATGGTCTTTTCCATTACTTGTAATGTATCTGAGAACCAGACAATGACTAAAGATGATGAACCAAGAATAGATTTCTTTGAGTCATGGTGTTAGGAAAGAGTACTGAATATCCAATAGTCTGCCAAAGTGTTTCTTGAAGGCAGGGATGACAAAGCTTTATCTCTTATATTTTGGACATATTGCTAGGACAGGCTATTCTATGAAAAGGGGTATCATGCTTGGAAGGGTGGAGGGTCAACAAAAGAGAGGCAGACACAATGACAGCAGCAATGGGTTCAAATGTATCAGAGATGACAAGGATGGCACAGAATAGGACAGGGTTCAGATACGTTGTTCATAGGGTTGCAATGAGTCTTAACTTGACAGTAACTAAAACAACAATAACAACAAACCACTATTTATTATGCATGGTAATAAAGCAATTGTTACATGCTTTCCAGTTAGCATTAATTCAGATCTGACCCTACCACGGATTTTCAGAGATAACAAATCACACCAACGAGATTGTCCATCTTTTACCAGCATAGTGACTAGTAGATGTGACCCACATGCTTAGGGTTTGCCTCAAAGATCCTCACCTCTAGACCATCCAAGGTCACTTAAAGTAGGTGCTAAAATTACAAAAGTGAATAAAATGGTAGTAATAATAATGATGATAATTATAAAAGGAGCCACAGTGCAAAGTGCAATGATCAGCTGAACAATAGCTAAACACAATGTTGCAGGCAATATGTGAACCAAGTTAAGTTTTTTCTGGGTTACAAAAATCTCTTTGGTGGTACTTGCGATTGAAAAAAATTATTATTTGTTAATAGATGTGTGTGAAAGGTATCAAGGTTGAGTAAAATATAAGATAAAAATATTAACATAAAAATATAAAAGCTATGCCTTATGCTTAGACTTTTAAAGTAAAATATATCCACTGCTGTCAAATTGATTCTGAGTCATGGAGAGCCTCTATCAGCTTTTCAAGGCTATTAATCTTTACAAGAAAAGACGGCCCATCTTTATCCAGTATAGTAGCTAGCAGATTTGAACCTTGGACTTTTTGACTAGTAGTCCAATATTTATGTAGCACACCACATAAGCATATTTAGTCCTCACAGCAATTTTTTGTTGTTGTTGGGTGCCTTCAAGCCAAGTACGACCCATACTGACCCTATGAATAATAGATCTAACCCTGCTCTATCCTGCGTAATCTTCCTTATCTCTGACATATTTGACGTTAAGGGTCTTCCTCTCTTTCCCTTACTCTCCAAATTTCCAAGCTTTTCAAGGAATAGCCCTTCCTAGTAACATGCCCAAAGTATGGGAAACAAACCTTTGCAATCCATGTCTCCACAGAGTACTCTGCTTGCACCTTCTCCAGGACCTATTTTCTCTTTAGCAGTCCCTGGAGTATTCAATACTCTCTTCTCCACCATCACAGCTCAAAAGCACCAATTCTTCTCCTGTTATCCTTATTCACTGTCCAGTTCTCAGATGCACAGCAAATGACTGAGAAGACCATGGCCTGAATCAGGTGCACCTTACTCTTCAAAGTGACCCGATACTCAGTAATTTGGAGATGTCCCTAATAGTGGACTTACTAATGGAAATCATCCTCTGATCCTGACTGCTAGTACCAAGGGTACTGGTTGTTGATCCAAGTAAGATTAAACTGTTGCCAATTTCAACCTTTTCTCTTTCTATCGTGATATTGCCACAACAGTGGCCAGTGTCAAGGAGCTACCTTGCAAACCTAAAGGCATGGGGCTCAAACCCACTGGCTATTCTACAGGAAAAAGAGGGACAATATCCTCCTGAGCAATTCATTACCTCTGAAAGCCCACAGAGGGAGGAAGTGAGTGTGAGTTATGAGTTAATTCTAACTCAGCAGCACATGGTAACAGAGCAATTTGAGAAGATCACATATTCTGAAGTTTAGAGTTTGTTTCTTAATACAAATAGTATTTTTTTTAAAAAAAATTTAGATGTTTTTGAAAAAGATAAATTTTTTTTCTCTGTCAGAGTCTTTTGCATTCTTACGTTATAGTAGATTTTTACAACTTCAGCAATTGTGTAATGTTCTGAGGAGTAGGAAATTGCTTTGTGTTCGTGTTAGGTGTCACTGAGTACAACTCAAAACAAACCTGTCAACAGCAGACGGAACCTTGTCCTATCCTGTGTCATCTTCATTATTTCTGACACATGTAAGCCCTCTGCTGCTGTCACTGTGTATTCATCCTCTAACTCTAGACATCTGCAAGCATGATGTTCCTTTCCAAGAAATAGCATTTCCAAGTAACATGTCTAAAGCATAAGATAAAGCTTTACCATCTTTACCTCTAAGGAGCACTCTTGCTGTACTTTTTTCAAGATGTATTTGCTTGGGTTTTCTTTTCTTTTTTCCTTTCTTTTTTGGGAAGTCTATGGCTATTCATTACTCTTCTCCCATGCCACAATTCACAGGGATCAATTCTTCTATCACTTTTATTCATTTACTAGCTCTCAGATGTGTAGCAAATGACTGGAAAAACTATGGCCTCTATCAGGTGCTTTTTAGTCATCAGATTGACATCCTTGCTCTTCAGTATTTTGGTGAGGACCCTGACAGCAGACTTTTCTTCTGATTTGGGACCAAAGATGTTGACTGTTTATCCAAGAAAGATAGAATCACTGAAAACCTCAATCCTTTCTCCATCTATCGTGATAGCCGAGTGGTGATGATCTTTGTTTTCTTGACATTGAGATGTAAACTATATTGAAGGCTGTAGCTCCTTAAACTTCTGTACCAAGTATTTCTAACTGTGTGTATGTATGATCATACAGGAATAGAATCAGATATCTTTACTGTAGAAAGGTTTAAACTTTTTAACATAAAAATTTTTGTTGTTGTGTGCCACTGAGTCTTCCTGAAACTCACAGCAATACAGTAACTCTAAAACCTGCCCTATCCTGAGCCAGCTTCACTGATTTCAACACAGCTAATTCCATTGCCCCTGTCACTGAGTCAATCCATCTAATCTAGGGTCTTACTTTCCCATGCTGTCTCTCCACCCTTCCAAACATGATGCCCTTCTCCAAGGACTGGTCCCTCCCAGCCACATGCACAAAGTAGGTGAGATAGAGCTTCAAAGTCCTTATCTCAAAGGAGAAACTTGGTTTCATCCTCTTGAAGACAGACCTATTTGTTCTCCTGTCAGTCATGGTATATTCAATACTCTTCTCCAGCACCACAACTCAAAGACATCAATTCTTCTGTCATCATTAGTCATTGTCCAGTTCTCTGATGCATAACAAGTAATAGTGAAGACCATGCCCTGGATTAGGTGCACCTTAGACTCTAGACTGAAATCATCGCTCTTTAGCATTTTGGAGAAGTCCCTGACAGCAGACTTCCTCAGCGTAATTCTTCTTTTGATTTCCTGATTGCTAGTGCTAAGAGTGCTGATTGTGGAGCTGAACGAGCTGAAACTATTAACAACCTCAGTCTCTTCTCCATCCATCATGGTGCTACCAGTGGTGAGAATCTTTGTTTTCTTGATGTTAAGCTCCAATCCATATTGAAAACTACAGTCCTTGACCTTCTGCAGCCAACATATCAGGTCCTTCTCAGTTTCTACAAGCAAAGTTGTATCATTAGCAAAATGCAGGTTGTTGATAAGTCTTCCTCCAATCATGATACCATATCATGATAACACAGTCTTCTTCATAGAGCTTAGACTCCCAAATGATCTGTTCCACATACAGATTAAAAAAGGTATGGAGACAGGACACATCTCTAACAAATTCTTTTCCTATTCTGAACCATGCAGTGTTTCTTTGCTCTGTTCTGACAACTGCCTCCTGGTCCAAATACAGGTTTTGCATGAGCCCAATCAAGTGTTCTGGAATTCTGATTCTCCTTAAGGTTAGCCATAATTTGTTGTAATCCACCCTGGCAAATGCCTTTATAGTCACTGAAGCACAGATAGACAGCCCTCTGGTACTCTTTGCTTTCATCCACCTAGGACATGAGAGCTCCCTAACACAATGATTAGTATGGATCATATTCTTCAATGCACAACTAATATAATTTCCACCCAATCCATCCTTAACAAATGATACATGTTTCACTGGTTAGTTTGTGACTTGATGGTTTCATACTGTATTGAACTAGAATTATCACTTGACTTGAACTTCTATTGCTGTCCAATTAATTCAAACTCAGATGGATCTTAAACAACTTCCCCCATGAAAAACCTACTGGATTAGAACCAATAACTTTTTAGTTAACAGTCAAGCTCTTTAATTACTGCTTTACCAGGTTTTCTTTCACTAAATGGGGGGTGGGGAGGAGCAACCCACAATTCAACAAACTTTTAGGGCAGCTTTTCAACCATGTGAGTAATCTTGCTTTATTTTTCTCTTATATTATTTTCTCTGAGGTATATATCCTGCAAAAATTTACTAAAGAACAAAGTTTTCTGATTCGTTACCAGTTTGGAAAGAATAACTTACTGCCACTTGGCTAATGCTAACTCATGTTTTCCCTTCATTGAGCTTTCAAGGCTAAAAATCTCAATGGAAAGACATACCCTTTTTTCCCCAAGGATCCACTAATGGACTTGAAACACTGACCTTCTGGTTACTATGCACCATGACATTGAGGCTCCATTTTGAAACTACTACTACCCAATGTTGTTGTTGTCGTTCGTGGGACATGCAGAGAGGGCAGAAAGAAATCTTCACAGGCAGAGAAGCAGGACAGTACAATGGGCCTTGAAAATCCCCACAGGTAAACATGAAGGCTGCGTGGGAATCGTTCACGGGACCACCCAATATTTTCATGATATTTCATAGTTCTAAAGCTGTTTTCACAAATACATCTCAGTTTCTTTCCTTTTTGTTCCATACAATTTGGGATACCTCACAAGCCTGTCAAGCAAGTATTACTAATCTCACTTTCCATATCAGATAATGGAAACAGAAACAATAAGAACTGGACTAAGATTCATGAATAGAGCTGGTAATAAAATTTAATCATACATACTCCTTAGTATATTTAATTGGCAATTAGTTATTTTTTTTTAAATCACAAGTAATGTAAAGTTCAGTACAAAAAGTCTTCTGGGATAAAAAAAAAATGTACCAACAACTTCATTTAAAAGGACAAGATAACTCAGCTCGAGTTGTTTTATTTAGTTAAGGAATGAGATCAGGATGCAAATTTATCTAATTCTTAACTCCATCACTGGTGTTGGTATATGGTCTCAAGATAATTCTTAAGCAGTCATTTCTCAACTGTGAAAGAGAATATTATAAACCTGAAGGTCCAAGCTTCAAAATCAATCTAAAAGGCTTGATTCAAATCGATTACGTCTTTGAGATTCAATACGGGAATGGGAGCTAGTCAACAAGGGTTTGTTCCTAGATTAGAAAATTAGCTGAATCTCATCTAAACCACACATGCAAACACAAGTATGCACAAACATATATGGTGTTTGAGAAAGATGAACAATAATGCAGAGATAACTAAAAATATCTAAGATATCCTTTCTAATTTGGAAAATCTCCCTTATAATATACTTCAATCTGACTAGTAAAAATGAGTATATTCTTTATGTGACCTAATCATTCTCCTTGTTTCATGTAGCCAGTAGATAATATTCAGCTTCAGGAGAGAATACAGCACAAATCTCTATCAGTGATGAAGAATGGACACTTTTCTAAAGTTAAAAGTAATTTTCCTTAACTCTTCCCTCAATTAAAATAATATGAATCTTCTCAGTTTAGCAGTCAACAGACCATGTAGGCAGTATTTTTGCTAGAGGGAAAATGGCATTTATTGCACTATTTTTGGAGTTTCTACTTCGGGTAAAATGGTCATTTAAATATGACTGAAAATATAAGCCTCCTTTAAGTACAGTTAAATTTTGCTGAACAAGCCCATTTCTTAGAGAAAATGTCTCATTAATACATGGTTCCTCCTGTAACATCTAGCACAGTTCAAGATGCAGCTTCCAGGTGTAGGTACTTATAAACTAGTGGCTAAGAAGACAGACAAGTATGTATTATATGACTGAACGCTGGTATAACTATATACTAAGTGAGGCAGGAGGAAGAATACTTGACCTAAGCATGAAGGGAATAGAAAAATTTTCTGAATGAAGAAAAGTTGAATGAAACAATGACTGCTCTGAGAACTAACTGGAAAATTAGTTCCTAATTTTACAGATTAGAAAAGAAAAGAACAACTCAGGCTGAAAATGAACAAAGACTTAAGGCATAAAATAATATGGTAACTGCATTAGCAATTTGGTACTAAAAACATGAAAGTGAAAAGAGCTCTAAGATTTGCAGGAGAAGTAGCTACTTGGAAGCACTAAGAACATAACACAGGTGAATTATTAATTAACGATTTCAAAATGAAAACAGACAACTCTGAAAGCAAAGATATCTAGATGGGAGGCCAGGTAAGTATTAAAGATCTCAGTCAAGACAACGATCACAATTAAGAAAGAATTGGGCATCTTTAATAGTTATTTAACAGGTAAAATAATAAGGCGTTGGTGATTAAAGAATATGAAAGAGTGTATGAGGGAGAGAGAGACCAGACGAATTCCAGTTCCACTGGCAGATGACTATACTATAGGTATGATAATAGGGAAAGGTCTTGAGAGAAGAAAAAATCAAGCGATGGTTGTTTTGGGTTTTTATTGGTTTTTGTTGCTTTTTGTTTTGTTTTGTTTTTTTAAATTTGTCTTGGCATTTAGCAAGATAAAATAATGAATAAAAATTTCAAGTCCCAAGTTGAAATATTAATAGATTCTCTGGGCATGATTCTGAATGAAAAAGGAAGTTTTTAAATAGGGAAAGAATACTCAGTGTGCTAAAAACAAATTAAAAAGAAGAGTTTACCACTTGAGGCAGCATATGAAAGTAATGAGTATCAGGAAAATGTTTACTTGCGTTTTATTTGATATACAAAGATATTAGTCTGTGTGACTTATTATGGATAATGCTATAAAATACCCGGAATTTTGGAATTCTTAATTGTGCTCATGAAGAATCTGCAGAAAAGACTAACAAATCTCCTGGTGGAAAAGAACAAGGAAATACTGTTTGGTTTAAAATCAGGAGAGGTGTGCATCAGGGTAGTATCCTTTTTTATTAATCTGTTTGCTGAGCAAACAATCTGGGAAAGTGGATTCTATGAAGAACAACACAGCATCAAGATAGGAAGAAGCGTCATTAAGAACCTGTAATATGGAGATGGCACATCCTTGTCTGCTGAAAGAGAACAGAAGGTGAAATACTCAGATGTGAGGATGGCAAGCTCCTCTTTTGCATACTGTGGACTTGTTATCAGAAGGGACTACTCCTTGGACACTATGATGCTTTGTAAAGGAAAGGAAAAAGAGGAAGATCCTCAATGAGATGGATTGTTGCTATCGTTGCAACAATGGGCTCAAATACAACAACAGTTGTGAGGATGGTGCAGGATTAGGAAGTATTGTGCTGTGTATGAAATGTCATAATGAGTCACACCTTACCCAACAGCACAAATCTCCTTCTTCATAGAGGATACTTTTGGCAATGAAAAATATTATTAAGATATTTATCTACTATTAACTAAGTTACTATCAGAAAGCTATAAATAAAAACATTTTAAAATATAATGAATCAAACTAAAGAAATGAATAGTGAAAAATTATTTCATGGTTATAAAAGTATCTGGCCTAAGAAGTTAAAATAGAAATGCTATTTCCTTTTTTAAAAGAAGAGTCAGGTGGCAATGTTGAATTTCTCAAAGATAATTTAACCACTCATTGTAATGTCTGTGGGTTTTGAGGAAACATAACCCTAAATTACAGTGAATGTGGTTGTAAACTATTACAAAGAGCTTCCAACGTCACATGCAGTTTAAGTGTCTGTGCGCACTGGAGTCCTTTTACAGGACTTTGCTAGAACAGCAACTTTAATTAATGACTATACTCTTTTTGTTCACTTTAGTGTCAGTACATGTGTACTTTCCATTCTTTAACAAGTTATTTAAAGGAGTACAGAATTAATTTAACATGAAAATAAGTAAGCCGTGCTTATATAATTTACTTTTAATAACTGAAAATTAAGAATAAAGGTACAAACCTATAACCCTTAACTCATAAGAAGTGACAAACAGAAGCATAACTCAAATGAAGTTATGAGAAATATCTATCACAATCTTTAGGTACTGTGTTTTCTGACAAAATTTTATTTTTTATTTTATATGAATGTGCATACAAAATTCATATACACTGTCTCATACATTCCTTCATTCACATTGTGTTTCATAGGATCATTCCCATCCACTGTATTTTACAAAAGTAATCACCATTGATTTATGCTCACTATCACTCCCTCTTTCCAGGTCCCCACTTAGATGTATCCTAATTCCTTAACCTCCTCCTTCCATCATCAAACTCCCTCCCCACTCTCTGTTACTCTGTCCTCCCTTCCATTTTCCCTTTAGACTTTCATCTACATCTTATTTATCCTTCTATTTTTATGGTAATGACCTTATATGGTATTTGTCCTTATGAGACTTAGTTCACTCAGAATAATGCTCTCTAGCCTCTCCCATGTTACATAGTATATTACAAAATTATTCCTGAGTGTTGCATAGTATTCCATTGTTTGAATGTACCACTATTTCTCAA
This sequence comes from Elephantulus edwardii, assembly GCF_000299155.1. Lineage (NCBI taxonomy): Eukaryota > Metazoa > Chordata > Mammalia > Macroscelidea > Macroscelididae > Elephantulus > Elephantulus edwardii. The sequence goes on along the minus strand of NW_006399907.1, from coordinate 4,205,492 downwards.
TGTATTTGTTTGTTGATAGATCTTTGGGTTGTTTCCTTTTTTCTTGATACTGAGAACATCATTGCTATACACATTGGAGTACAAATCTCCATTTGTGCCTTGGTTCTATTTTCCTTGAGTTACATGAGTTGTGGGATGAAAACAGGGATATCATCCATAAAGAAAAGTAAAAGATCATTACAAAAATGGAAAAACAAAAAAAAACAAACCAAAAAAACACAGATGTCAGAAGAGATTAAAGACGGCACTGGAGCACTGAGACGCCAAAACAAAAAGAAAACATGTTAAAGTGAAAGAACTGAACAGAATATTTCAAAGGGCAACTTGGGAGAACACACCAAAGTATTATAATGGAAAGTGCAGAGAGCTGGACTTGGAGAATAAACAGAGAACAACTCGTTCTGCATTTCTAAAGCTGAAAGAACTGAAAAACAAATTTTGGCCTCGTGTCGCAATATTGAAAGATGCTATGGACAATATATTGAATGACCAAGAAAGCATTAAAAGATGAGGGAATACACAGAATCACTGTACCAGAAAGAAGTGATTGACACTGGAAGTGAAACTTCAGGAAGTACCATATGAGCAGGAGCTAACCGTAATGAAGGAGAAAGTAGAAGCTGCACTGAAAGCATTGAGGGGAAAAAATGCCCCAGGAAGCAATGGGTTACCAAGTTACTTATTTCAATTAACAGATGCAGCTTTGGATGCACTTATCAGCCATTGTAAGAAAATTTGGAAGACAGATGCCTGGCCAAAAGATTGGAAGAGGCTGATGTTAGTTTCTATTCCCTCTAAAGGTGGTCCAACTGAAGAGGGAACTATTGAACAGTATCATTACTATCACATGCAAGCAAAATACAGCAGAAAAACATAAAAATGTGTCTAGAACAGTACATAGATAAGGACTGCCAGAAGTTCAAGCAGAATTTAGAAGAGGCCAGACACCTCTGATATCAGATGCTAATGTCAGAGGGATCCTGGCTGAAAATAAAGATTACCAGAAAAATATGTATTTATGCTTTATTGATTATAAAAAGCCATTTGACTTTGTGGAACATAATATGCTGTGGTTGACATTAAGAAGAATGGGAACTTGATTGTGATCTTGCAGAACCTATAACTTGACCAGGAGGCTGCTGTGTGAACGGAGCAGAACACTGTATGGTTTAAAATTGAGAAGGGAGTCAGGGTTGTATTCTCTCTTCATATCTATTCAATCTGTGTGCTGAGCAAACTAGCTAAGAAGCTGGACTCTATGAAGAGGAGTGTGGCATCAGGATTGGAGGGACACTCCTCAATAACCTGCGTTATGCAGATGAAACAACCTTGCTTGCTGAAAGTGAAGAGGATTTTAAGAACTTGTTGCAGAAGATCCAGGAATACAGCCTTCGGTATGGATTGTTGTTGTTTCTGCCAACAAGTCAAACACGACTAATTGCTACCCTATGAACAAAAGACCTGAAGTCTTTCTATAACTATCATTTATTACATCTTCAAGATCAAATAAACAAAGACTCTGACCACTGAACCAATAGGCAGCATCATGATGGATGGAGAGGGGATTGAAAATGTTAACAGCTTTATCTTGCTTGGATTCACAATAAACATCCTTGGTTCTAGAGTCAGGAAAGAAGGAGACATATTGCACTGGGAAAATCTGCAGTTAGGGACCTCTCCAAATTACTGAGGAGGAATAATGTCAGTTTGAGGACTAAGATGGTCTGATTTAGGCCACAGTCTTTCTGATTACTTTCTCTGTATCTAAGAGATGGACAGAAAAGGATTCATGTCTTTGAGCTGTGGTGTTGGAGAAGAGCACTGAACATCTCATGGATGGCCAAGAGAATAAACTGATATGTCTTGGAGAGGGTGCAGCTGGAGTGCTCTTTGGAGGCAGGAATGATGAGTCTTTGTCACACTGGAAACGGTGGCGTGTTGGTGAAGGACAGGAAGACTCTCAACCAGTTGGAACGATATGGTGATTGCTACAATGGGCTCTTGTCCTAAGTGTGAGCATGGTGCAGGACAGGACTGGTTTCAGATTCATTAGTTTTAAAATTGATATTGTGCCTTTTCAGCACTCTGGAGAAGTCCGGGACAGTTGATTTTTCCAATGCAACATGTCTTTTGATTTTGTGCCTGCTGTTTTCATTAATTGTGGAGCCAAATAAAATGAAATCCTTGGCACTGTTGACATCTTTTCTTTGTCATAATGTTGCTTATTTATATATACATAATTTATATAACTAACTTTTAATAAATATATAACTATCTGTCTGCACTTTTGAGGTTTTTTTATTTTTTTTTAGCAAAAGTGCAAGGACAAACTTAGATGCTCAATAAATATTAAGTATATACATAAATGACAGTAACGTCTTTTATAAGTTTTTTTCATAGAAGTTAATAGGTTCCAAAGATCACTATCAAATGATTAATGAGATGAATATACATTTTATTTCAAAGTAAGTATGTTGTTGTTATGTGCCGTCGAGTCATTTGCGACTCATAGCGACCCAATGTACAACAGCCCTAAACCCTGCTCTATCCTGTGCCAATCGCACTGCCTCTGAAAAACCCATCCCGATTACCCCAGTCACTGAATCAATCCATCTCTTCCCCTCTTGCGCCGTCCCTCCACCCTCCCAAGCATGATGTCCCTCTCCAACGACCTGTCCCTCCTTGCACCATGCCCAAAGTATGTCAGATGAAGCCCCAGAATCCTTGCTTCCAACGAGTTGCTTGGTTTAAAAACTAAAAAAACAAACAAAAAAGAAAACCCACCAAAACAACCCTCATTATTGTGGAGCTGGGCCAAATCATAGCAGACCTGACACTGGGTTTCTGAGGCTGTAAAACACACGGAAGGAGAATGACCATTTCCTTTCAGAGAATGAGTTGTGGTCAGAACAACTGAAGAGGTGCCACTTTTAGGTTAATAGTGCAAGTCCCCAGTGATGAAGCAACCAGAGCAGACCTGTATAATGTTACAGTTGTTAGGTGCCATTTAGTGGAGGAGGACTCTAGTGACCCTATGAACAACAGGTCTGACCCTATCCTATCCTGGGCCATCCTCATCATTTCTGACAGTGTCGATCTCACTGCTGCAGCCACTATGTCAAACTAGTTTGTGAAGGAAGGGTCTTCCTCTGTTTTGCTTACCCTTGACCTTTCCAAGTATAATGTCCCTCTCACAGGAATTGTCTGTCTTAACAACATGCCAAAGTATGTGAAACAAAGTATACATAGTAATAAAACAATAAAGTTTTTCAAATTAGCCTGCAGGGATTTAAAGGCTAAACAGCAAGCTTCTGGAAGCTCTGTTAACTTAGATAAATGATGATCGTTATAGAAAGGCTTCAGGCCTTTTGTTCATAGGGTTGCTATGAGTTGGACTCGACTTGACAGCAATCAACAACAACATTATTAAAATCGTTGGCGTCTTCCTCTGTAAAATAAGAATAATAATACTTTCTTCCTAATAAAATGTATTTTAAAAATTAAAACTAAAGAATAAATTAGAGCCACTATGTAAAACAGTGAGAAAAGTAATAGTAATCATTACTATTGTAATTTAGTTATTAATTAATATCATGGCACTAGTCAACTCAATCACATCTAACTACAATTACAAATTAAGTATTAATAATGTTGAGGGTATAACTACAAAAAGGTGTGCCATTGAGTAGAAACTGACCCCAAGCAGACCCTCCAGAGGGTTTTCAGAGGCAGTAAATTGGACAAGAGGCGACTGGGCATTCTTCTTCCTGGAGCAGCTGGTGGATTCAAACTGCACACCTTTGAAATTGTTACAGTTTCTTACCACTATGCCACACAACTAGGCCACCACACATTCAAATCAAACTTGCAAATGTAACATAAATAATCATAATTTATAATTTACTCTATGTTATCTTATATTTATAAGTATCAATATAGAGAACTCTGGTGGCCTAGTGTGAAGAAGCTACACTGCAATCCCAAAGGCATGAAGTTTGAACCCACTGGTTTGCTCCTGGGGAGAAGGCTGGGCTATAATCTCTTTCCATTTGACTTAATGACTCTGAAAACCCACTGCAGAGTAAGCTATTGGTTGGTTCTGACCTGACAGTATACAATGACAACAATGCCTGTTTGTGACAAGGAAGTAACAAGTAAGTTAATGTTGTTGCCAAGACAAAGCATAAATCTGGATTCTGAGCATTGGAAAAGTAAAAGGTAAAATTATAGGTTCCATACTTTAAATATTAAAGTGATGAAAGCACATTAACGATATTATAACTTTAGAAGAAATAACATTACATAAAAAGTTAAACACTAATGTCCACTAAAGTATAATTAATTAAGTAGGATAAAATAGGATGCTTTAAGAAAAAGGAGTAAAAAGGATAATTGCAAAGAGTTAAAGTTACTAACCTGACTTATCTTTCTTTGTTCTTGTAAAGCTTTTTGGATTTCCTGAGATACTTTTTCTTGATCTTTTGCATGTTCGGTCTTCCATAATTCCCTTTCTTCAGCATGTGCTTTTTCCAGATTTTTTCTTTCTTCTTCTATGGCTTTTAAAACTGCATCCTGCATTGTCTCCTTCTCAAGCTTCAAAATAAATAATGGTCAATTAAAAAATATAGAGCAATAATTCCTCGACTAAAGCAAGTTTAGGTAAACATAAAAGACACAAACTTTGATCCTTTGGGGTTTACTTCTGTGACTGCTGTTTTTGAGATATATTTATCAATTGCTTAAAGAATAAATTTCATTTTATTTTTATACAAATAAAAAATTAATAATAAATAAATAAATAAAAAGTAAATAATTTTTAAGAGTACAAAGAGTTCTTGAGATCAAATAGTTGGAAATGTACTGTTTAACCTGAGGCCTAGTTGTCCTGATGTTTAGAAAAGTTGTCTTGAGGAAAATTTATTTACTGTTGCATAGGGCTTTGTTTGTGATGAAAAGATATTAATATTTATTATACTAGGGATTAAAACCTACAGTATTTAAATAATTTGCTTATGAATATATGTAAAATAACATAAAATGCACTAATATGAAATATATTTTATGAAAAAGCTTTTTTTTAAAATTAAGAATGAGAAGGATGACATTGTTTTTCACATATTAATATATGACTGCATAGTAGATAGTTCACTTCTTTTATGTGCTTTTTGTGTTGCTATAATGATAAGGTTTTTGGTTTAAGAGAACTGGAATGAACTCAATGGCAGCCCAAAGTCAGTCTCAGAGTGAAAAGTGAAGAGTCAGATCCCTAAATACCTGTGTGATTTTTTACACTTCACCATAAGGCAATTAAAAAGGCTTTACTTGTGAGGCCTCAGTGGGAAAATTGCCCTCTTCAACTAGTTTTGTGCCAGAACTACTGCACTGCTGTCTTTAAAGGCCATGAAGAGGGATGAATTCATCCACCTACCCTCACCCTTCCCTTGCCAACCTTTTCTAAATATCTGTATCTCATACCAAGTCCTTCCTAAAAAGTCCTCTGCTATAAATATATTTCTTGGTGTATGTATATTTAATATTTAGAAATATAATACTTAGATGGGCTCTTTTAAAATTGGTTTTTCAACATACCTACCTCCATTATCCAAGTTACTGTGCCAATCCATCTCATCCAGGGCCTTTCCCTCTTGCACTGGACCTCCACCCTTCTATGCATAATGTCCTTCTCCAAGAAGTAGTCCTTGTGTCGACATGCCCAAAATATGTGAGACTAAGCTCCAAATTACTTGCCTCTAAGAAGCAACCTGGTTTCACCCTCTTCAGGAAAAATCTGTTTCTTTTCTTTACAGTGAAGGGTATATCAACACTCTTCTCTAGCACCACAACTCTGAAGATCATTCCTCCTTCTGGCATTCCTAGTTACTGTCTAGCTCTCTGATGAATCACAAGTACTTGTGAAGACCATGACTGAGATCAGGTGTATCCTAGCCTCTAGACTGACATCTTTGCTCTTTAGGACTCTGGAGAGGTCTCTGAGTGCAAATTTTCCCAATGTAATTAATCTTTTCATTTCCTGACTGCCAGTGCCAAGGGTATTGATTATGGAACCAAGTAAGCTGAAATTATTAACAATTTCAATCTCCTCTACGTCTATCATGATGCTGCCATTTGGCCCAATGGTGAGAATTTTTGTCCTCTTGATGTTGAGCTTCAATCCATATTGAAGAATGCAGCCCTTGACCTTCTGCAGCAAACACTTTAGGTCTTCCTCATTTTTGGCAAGCAAGGTGGTCATCTGCTAATGTAGGCTGTTGATGAGTGACACTCATCCTTATAAAGCCTAGCTTTCCTAATGATATGTTCTACATACAGATTGTAAAGATGCATCTCTGGCACACTTCTTTCCCTATTTGAACCATGCAGTGTTTCCTTGCTCTGCTCTGATGACTGCTTCTTCATACAAATATAGGTTTCATATGAGCACAATCAGGTGTTCTGGAATTTCTCTTCTTCTCAAAGTTAGGCACAGTTTGTTGTGATCCACACAATCAAATGCCTGTGCATAGTCAATGAAACATAGACAGACATTGCTCTGATACTCTCTTCTTGCAGCCAAGATCCATCGGACAGAAAATGATGTTCCCAGTGCCATGGCCTCTTCTAAACCCAGTTTGTATGCTGGTAGTTTTCTGTCAACGTACTGTTCCAATAATTTTTGGATCTTCAACAGGAATTTGCTTGCATAATATATTAGTATACTGCTCGAGAATATCCACTCTTTTGCATCATCTTTGGTGTTGTTGTAATGAGAATAAATATGGATCTCTTCCAGTCAGTTGGCCAGGCAGTTGCCCTCCAGTCTGCCTGGTAGAGTATTATAATAATTATTATCATAATTAATAATCTAAAGTATTCCAATAGCATCAGAGTTTGGCAACAGAAATTTAGCAATAATATTAAAAGTTGTTTCCTAAACTTAAGAAGAAATTTTTTTAAAAAAATCCATTTTTCTAGAAGGAAATTTTATATAAAAAGACTAAATTCAGGTGTTTAATATCACCATTTACAAAAAGCCCCATTATTACACATGAAATACCTTTGCAGCAGATACTAATGCCTCTTTATTTCGTTGTCGTTCTTCCTCCAAACATTTTTCTAGTATTTCCTATAAAAAATAAGATAGGTGGGTAGAGATGTAAGTTATTAATTGTGGTAGCAGAGCACATCACAATCTTTCCACACCCTGTTCACACTTAAGTATTACCTTCTGTTCTTGAGACTGCTCAATCAAAGCTTCCTTTATTTTCTCTTTTAACAGTTCCTTCTCTGTATCTAGTATTTCTAGGAGCCGCTGATGCTATAAGGAAAACAATTTATGATTATGACTCTGATGCAGACAATTTACAAACAAGGAATATGTCTGATGGGATAAGTGTTGACTTTTATTTCAATGTGCTAATGAAAACACACTCACAAAACCATCAACCACTTATCATTGCCTAAGTGCTTAGAGTCTGGTTGGGGTTTTGTAATATTACTTTGTAGCCTCAATGTTCCCAACATTGATACTATTTTGGAAAACCTAAAGTCTTATGTGGAAAAAACACTCAAAGAAAACGTACATTGTTACTCATATAGACATCTCATTTACTTACTAAAGGAAAAAGAGATACTTTCTCAAATTTAGAACACTATTTATATCCAAGACATATTTAAATATGAATTTAGTATGATACACAATGTTTTAAAATAGATCTAGGTCTTTCAAAGTTGTCTTAATTTAAAACATTTTAAAGTCAGTTGATGCTGAAAATAAGTGACCCAAGCATCCATGACTAGTTATGTTCATTTATATTCCTGTTTTTAATTATAACAGTATTTTTTATCTGTTTTTCAAAAAAAGAGAAGAAAAAAAATCACATGAAAAATGTGGTTTTTCCTTAAAAACAAATCCAAATTGTGATAGAAATCATGAAATGATTATGAGAACTTATTGGTACCATATGAATCTGTGAAAGGCAACTGACTAACAAATGAGTAGACTCACCACATGATGTAGAAGAATTATAACAGTCTTCTTTGATTTTATATTTTATGTAAGTAAATAAATGCATATACAATTATATAAGTTCAGAAATAAAGGAATCTAATCCTATTTAATATACACATATGATATATATGCCATTAATATTTTAAGTTAAAATAATAAATGTAACTCTCATATAGAACAAAAATTATTCTATTTAGCTTTTTTAGTATTTAAGCATTACAAAAATGGAACACATTTTTTTATTTAACATACATAATAAAATACCCAGTACCACATTAATAATTTTGAAAATAATTCTCCTTAACAGAAAGAAAAGCTATTTTAATAAGTCACATTAATGAAAAAATAATAACGAACTATAAGTAGGTCAAGTTTCTCTGGAGTTTCAATGAAAACTGAAGTCAGAAAGGGTACATTCACTGAAATGACCATGATGTTATTAGAAAATTAATTCCTGAATATAATTAAATTCTTATTGAACTTGTGTAGGAAAAAATGTGAAATTACCACTTGAAAAGAGAATCCTACTTACATTACACATTAAGTAAAATCACTGATTTACTTAAAACACAGTTATTAGCTTTATACAAATGGAGAGGTCTAGAGGCCTAGTTCGGTAAGAAGTTGTGCTGTCAAAGCTAAAGCAGGTGATTCAAATCTACCAGGTGCTCCCAGGAAGAAAGATACTTGTTTCCTCCCCTGCAATCATTCTCATTGTTGTTAACTGCCTTTGAATTCATCAGGACTCATAGGGACCCTATGAACAAAAGTCCTGATGCCCCTCTATCACAATCAACATTTATCAAAGTTCACAGAGTTTCTAGAGACATCCTTTGCAATATATACCCTTTTAAAGTCTACAAGAGGGTCAGCTATGACTCTGAGTTAGTTCAGACCCAACGATAATGAGAGCAGGACATACAACCAGATAATAGCTAACTTTTTTTTTTTTGAGCACTTTTAAAGGTATAGCTCCACATTAAGTCCTGACAACTATTGAAGTCAACATTATTCATAATTTCCAGATGAGTAATCTAAGATTTTTGAGAAGACAGGTAATTTTTTAAGTGTTTAATGAATTACTTCAACAACAATCTACCAGTATACTTTGTTAGAGGTGGCTGTTGCTGTTATGTCCTTCGAGTTGCTTGCAAATTATAGCAATCCTATGTACAACAGCTCTGAACTCTATGTGATGCCAATTTCATCACTAAGTCAATCCATCTCAACCAAGGTCTTCCTTTCCAGCACTGTCCCTCCACCCTTCCAGGCTTGATGTCCTTCTCCAAGGGCTGATTCCTCCTGCCCAGATGCTCAAAGTATGTTATGTGGAGCTTCAAAATCCTTGGCTCCAAAGTATGTCAGGTAGATCTTAAAAATTCTTGCCTCCAAGGAGAAGTTTGGTTTAACTCTCTCTTGGATAGACCTGTTTGTTCTCTTGGCAGGCCATGGAGGAGTTCAATATTCTTCTCCAGCACCACAACTCAAAGGCATCTATTCTTCTTCTATCATCCTGAGTCACTTTCCTGCTTTCTGATGGATACATAGCAAGTAAATGCAAAGACCATGGCCTGGACCAGGTGCACTTTAGTGTCTAGACTGACATTATTGCTCTTCAGCAGATTTTAC
>NW_006399907.1:4193233-4194970 GCF_000299155.1 Elephantulus edwardii | reverse complement strand
ATTCAAAAGCCTTTGTATAGTCCAAACACAGATATTCCTCTGGTAAAAATATTACCTAATAGCTAAAATAGCACCAATACTACCTGGTTGTTGTTATATGCCTTCAAGATAGAACCAACTAATAGCTGACTCTCCAGGGGGTTTTCAGAGGCTGTCAATTTTCACAGGAGATGACTGCTTATCTGTCTTTGGAGGATCTGGTGGATTTAAATTGCCTGCCTTAGGGTTAGTAGCACAACTCCTAGTTACTAGGAGCTACTACCTAGTAAATCTCTCTTTCATTGCCATCTAGTTGAAACCAATTCATAGTTAACCTTTCAGTAGGTTTTTGGAGGGAGTAAATCACATGGGAGGAGATGGTTCATCTTTCTCCCCTGCAGAAGGTAGATAATACTTAAGTTTTGTGTCAGGGAAGATCTCCTTTTCATCCTTGTTTAGTAATGCAACTAATTTATTCTCTTAATTATCTCCTTTTCTGATTAATATTAGTATAGCTTCCTGGAAAAAAAAATCCTACTGAAATTAGAATTGATGCTTCAGAAATATGCTAAATAGCACAAAAATTATCTTTTGATTAAGCACAATTCTTTTTTCTAATGTAATTAAAAAAATTAATTTAAAAATTAATATCCAAACATGGCACTAATCATGAATCATATAAAGTTTAACAAAACATAACGACTTTTTAACAGTGATTTATATACTGATTTTGGAAAACATAAAAAGATAGAAATTACTAGTTTTATTACCAAAGAAAATCACTGACAGCATTAAGACAAATACTTTTCTTTGTACTTACCGTTTGCCTCTTTGTTCTGTGTGTTTAAATGTATAAATTTACATAAATAGTTTCTGTAACGACTTTATATTGTACTGTGATCTGCTTTTATGAAATCAAAACTACAGGTTGCTTTATTTGTATGCAATTACACTGCTGTTATTCTTAGGTCCCATTGAGTTGAGTACGACTCATAGTGACCCTAAGAACAACAGATCTGAAACCATGTGTGCCATCCTCACACTTTCTGACACACAAGAGCCCACTGAAGCTGTCACCACATTGATCCACCTGGTCGAAGATCTTCTGCATCAACCCTCCACCCTTCCAAATCATCACATCCCTCTCTGTAAGGAATATTACTTCCTGGCAACTTTCCAGAAATAAGTGAGGTGAAGCTTCATCATCTTTAATTCCAAAAAGCACTCCGGCTGTACCCTCTCTAAGACATGTTTGTTCTTTTGGCTGTCCATGAGCTGTTCGGTGCTCTTCTCCAACACTACCCAACACCACAGCTCAAAGGCATCAATTCTGTCATCCCTATTCATTGTCATCTCTTAGATGCATAGAAAGGGATCAGAAATACCATGGCTTGAATCAGATGCACTTTAGTCCTCAGGCTGACATCATTACACCTCAATAATTTGGTGATTGTTGTGTTGTTATTATGCGCCGTCAAATCACCTGCGACTCATAGCAACCCTATGTACAACAGCCCTAAACCCCACTCTTTTGCTTGGCAATCTTACTGTCTCCGACATGTCTGTGCCCATTACCCTGGTGATGGCATAAATCCATCTCATTGAGAGTCTTCTTCTGGTCCCTAATTGCAGACTTTCTCAGTGCAATACAACTCCTAGATTTACTGACTGCTGGTATCAAAGGTGTTAATTGTGGATCTAAGTGAGATGAAATTGTTGATAGTTTCAATCTCGTTGCCATCCATCATGATGTTGCCT
>NW_006399907.1:4149973-4189227 GCF_000299155.1 Elephantulus edwardii | reverse complement strand
ATCTTCTTTTAATACTTCCGGGATCATTTAACGTTCTGCCAAAAGCATCCTTGATTATACCAACTCAAGGTTTGAATTTGTTCTTCAGTTCCTTGTTAATTATAGGGTTGCATAATTCAATGGGAGAGTGAAGGAAATGGAGAGGATCTCTTGTGAAAAACAATGTATTCAAACTTTATAAATAAATCAGTATAATTTTTTTAAAAAGGAAAAGACATATTAGATCAAAATTATGCTCATCATCAGATTTCCTAGACTTTAAAACACATGGGACAAGACTGTCCATCTTGCTTCCAGGGAAATGTTGATAGAGTTGATTTACTAGAGAATCTGGCTTTTGGTTGTTGTTTTGTACTAATGAGTTGAAACCAACCCATAGCTGACTTTTCAGCAGGTTTTCAGAGGCAGTATATTACATGAGAGGAAACTGTCTATCCTCCAACAGAACAGCTTGTGAATTCAAACTATGCACCTTTCTTTTGGCTGTGCAACTCCTTACCACCATATATTGTTAATATATTTTGATGGTACTTTCCAACTTGTGGTAATAGCCTAAAGTTGGTCTTTTAAAAAAGCCATTACAGATATCCACCTCTCATTTCCAGAGACACATGATCTTGCAAATCAGCATGGCCTTGCAAATCACAATAGCTATGGGACTAGGATAAGAGAAAGAGTGCCCCTCACACTCTGAAGCAAGATTAGAGGCAAAGCTTGTGGTGGCAAGACCCTGGTGACAGTGAGACCCTGGTGGTGGAGAGAATATGGCACTGCTGTGGAGAAATTGTGGCAAGATGTGAACTGAGGCTTCTTACATGTCCTTTCTGGAAGTCTGAAGGAGAAGCTGAGTTATAATGGCTCTGAGGCAAATCTTGCTGAACTGAAACCAGAGTCTGGACAAAAGATGACTTATACTGTAGGATTGCTGGGAAACTCTTGGACTGTGAGAAATTCTTTGCCTCTCCAACTTCCTTCCCTAATAAACCCCATTGTTGGTACCTGAGGCAAACCTTAACTGGATAATTTGGATATAAGTATCCTGTGGCAAATTTTGCTGAATGATTTGGACTTGACTCCTGAACTGAAAGCAGAGTCCAGATTAATTGAGAAAGTATGCCTTGGAACTTCTGGGCTAAAGCCTGGACTAGTATTTTGAGATACTGTTTTCCTATCCTACTCACTTCCCTAACAAACAGCGGTGGTAGCACCATAACTAAGAGTCAATGAGTTAACAACAAATAAACGAACCTCTATTGCCAGGGCTCGAGGAGCAGGGCACCACAAGGCTGGGCTACAGGCTCTCTATCTGCTTCCTGGTCTAGGGCAGTGAGGGACTGTGCTATTCTTACTCCCTTTCGCCTGTTTTCTCCTCTTTAGTCACAACTGTACTCCAGAAGGTGTATAGCTAATCACATCACTGTTAATATTAGCAGATCAATGCACAAAGGAGACTATCTTAGAGAACAACATCATGGGCTGCAAGATCTGTTAAGAAGGAAATTATTCTAGCCTCAGGTTCTTAATATTTGTTGCTCTTGCCCAGTGAGATATATGATATTTGCTACAGTTCAATCCAGGCTATGTACTTCACTATTATCTCTTTGTACAAATGTAATTTTTCAGTAGTTATTGTTTCTTCTCTCCTTCTGAATTTACTAATAGGTTTTTTGTTGTTGTTGTTGTTTTTTTTAGTAGAAATTCTACCTCTACAATGTTTCTATTGCTTGAAAGTTACTTTAAATTTGTTTGCCTGAGTCAGTAATTTTTCATTTGTTATAACTCTCTGATGTTTGATAATCATCTTCTGTCTTTTCACAGTTAAACTTCAGGCACAGAAACTTGAATTGGAAACTTTATGCATGGGGATGGCTTCACAGTCAACTTGCCTTTTCACGGTGGAAGCAAAGATTCCTGAATGCCAATTTTACAACTGTTTTTTCTTGAGTTAGTCTTTTTGCCTTGGGAAAAAAAATCTTTAATCTCATAAATGCTACCATAAACAACATCAAAACCAAAGCAGAATTCTAATAGGAAAAGAGGGTAAGAAGACTGGAAGGCATCCTGTTTTCAGTTCCTTGCTTTAACTCTAGCCCTTGAGGAGTTTTGAATTTTCTTCTGTTTAAATTTTTCCTTTATTATTCTAGGCTGTATTATTAATCTTGTTGCTAATGGTATATAAAGAATCTGGGAAAATAACTACTCATAATTCAAATGATCATTCAGTCCTCTGGTTATCAGAATTAAATAGTATCCTAAAGAGCCCTTAAGGTGCAAGGCTTAAGCACTGTACTGTTAATCAAAAAGGCAACAGTTCAATTCCACTGGCCAGTACAAAGGATAAAAGACCTAGCAGTCTGCTCTTGTAAAAAGTGGCCTAGACTCTATGTAGCAGTATATGGTCACACTATTCATATAGCCTTATAATTTATAAATTGAGCACACTACCTCATAACTATACAAACCATTCTTCTCACTATTAAGATAATTTGTCATAAATAGGTTCAAAAAGGATAAGTTGTCATCATTTGTCTTATCTATAACTCATCTTTTTTCTACATAAGGTAGATAAGAGATTGCAAGTCACCATACATGGAAGGGAGAAACACATATTTGGCAAATAAACTTTTCTGTTTGTTTAGTCACATGCTAAAATGTATTTACAGAAAAAAAGTCTTTTCCATTACAACGCCAAGAAATGTGAAAAGTGAGATGAAAAATTTTTTCAACTATGAACGTCTATATCAACTATAAAGTGTGTGTGTTAGAAACATAACTTTAGGAAAAGATAAGGATTCTACATGAGGAGAAAATATATATATATATATACACACACACACACATTTTTATACATATGAAGGAGTATTCCTCAGTTCAATTCACACTGTAGGGCCACCTCTCTGGGTGACATCAATATTATACTAAAACAAATATGGACATTGAGACCAGACAGACTTGGGATAATAAATATTTTTAAATAAATAAACAACTTAAGAAAATTGAACTTTCCTAAACCTCCACTAATTTTTGCTTGATTATTCTTTTCACCTATGTAAGGTAAATAAAATTAATCTCATAGTGTTGTTATGAAGAGTAAATTATTTATATAATGTGTCTGATATTAATTCAGCATCCTGATTAAAAAGGAATAAAATAAAGATGATGAAGTCTCCAAATGACTACCAGAAATACAAGCTGAGTTTAGAAGAGGCCACTGTACTAGGGATATCTTTGCCAATGTCAGAGAGAACTTGACTGAAAGTAGAGCGTACCAGAGGAATGTCTATCTGTGTTTCGTTGACTACACTAACACATTTGACAGTGTGGATCACAACAAATTGTGGCTAACTTTGAGAGGAATGGGAATCTCACAAACACTTGATTATACTCATACTTATGTGAAACCTATACTTGGACCAGGAAGCAGTCTGAGTACCCAGAAGAGAAATACTACATTGTTTACAATCAGCAAAGGAGTGCATCAGAAATACATCCTGTCTCCATACTCTTTAAATCGATATGCAGAACAGATCACTTGGGAACTGAACTTTGAGGAATGTGGCATTAGAATTAGAGGAAGACACATCAATTTGTGTTATGCAGATGACACAACCTTGCTTCCAAAACTGAGGAGAACCTGAAGTGTCTGCTGTAAAAAGTCATGAACTTCAGCCTTCAATATAGATTGAAGTGCAACATAAAGAAAACAAAAATTCTCACCACTGGGCCAACTGGTAGCCCCACGAAAGATGGAGAAGAGACTGAGACTGTTAACAATTTCAGCTTGCTTGGCTCCATAATCAATACTCTTGGAACTAGCAGTCAGGAAATAAAAAAGATTCATTTCATTTGGAAAGTCTGCTGTCAAGGACCTCTCTAGAGGATTCCAGAGAAACTGAGGTTACCTGATCCAGTCAACAGTTTTTGCAATTACTTGTTATACATTAGAGAGCTGGACAAGAGTACAGAACATACCATGGACCGCCAAGAGAATAGATCTGCCCTGGAGAGGATGAAACCAAGTTGCTCTCTGGAGGCAAGGATTTTGAAGCTCTGCCTCACTTACTCTGGGAATGTTGCCAGGGAGGACCAGTTCTCGAAGAACATCATTCTAGGAAGGGTAGAAGGATAATGCAGGAGAGGGAGACCCTGAATGAGATGGATTGACATAGTGACTGGGGTAATAGGGGCAGGTGTGTCTGAAACAGCGATAATGGTTTCAGATAGGACAGGGTTCAAAACAACTGTGCATAGGTTTGCTATGCATTTCTGAGGATGTACGGCACATAATAATAATAGCAACACAAAAACGTAACAGAATATTCATTGCTAATCAAAATTGAGATCGCTGGTGGCATAATGGGAAGATGCTGTGCTGCAATCCCAAAGGCACATGGTTTGAATTCACTAACCGCTCCATAGGAAAATGATGGGTAATCTACGATGTGATTTAATGCCTTTGAAAACTCACTTGAAGGTAAGCTATGGGTCAGTTCTGATCAATGGCACACAAAACAATAATCAAAATTTAAGAGATTAAAGAATGTTAATATACTTCTAAGACTAGAAAAGTAAGTTTTCAAAATATATCAGCAAAAAACCATTTTTTTATTAACTTTAAAACTTATACCAAACCACTTCAGTGGGAATTATTTAATCCACTAACATAGATTATATTCATAATATATAAAGTCATATATATATATTTATAATATAATATATTAATAATAGCTTTGAGCTATTCACAAAGACAATGTTCTAAATCCTCCTTTCCTCAGTAGTGACTAAGGTCTTAAATGCTTGTTAGTGGCTTTCTAAGATGCAACTACTGGTGTCTCCTCAAAGGAAACACATAAGAATGACTAAAATAAAAATATATAGAAACAATTAGGTCAGAGGACTAATAGATCAAAGGAACCCTAGTATGCAATACATAGTGACCAGAAGTGCTTGGCTATCACTGCTGAACATTCTGTAAGGGATCACAGTAAGGGGTCCCTGATAGAGTGGGAGAAAAATATAGAACAAAACTCAAAAACAAAACAAAACCAACCAACCAAAAACTAGTCTTACTGGTCTGATAGAACACTTTAGAGAACAACTCTAAAGCAGCCTTCAAACATGTCTTCATTCTCTTCCCTTTTGGCAAAATGACAGATAGGACTATAATAAGACAACACCAGAGGGATGTGCACTCATTACAATAACAACCATATGAGATCAAAAGGGTAGCAGTTGGCAAGGCATAAGAATCAGAAGGAATGAAGTTAGGAAAGTCAGGAAAGAATAATGGAGGGGAAGGGGGGAGAATGCTGATACACTGTGGGCATTACAGCCAATGTCAAAAACCTCAATGTGTGTGAATTGTTGAAAAGAAAGCTTCTTTGTTCTATAATCTTTCATTTAAATCACATTATTTTTTTAAAAAAATGTTGTTTAAGAGTAGATTTTCCATCCTGGTCACAAAATGCCTAAATATCAGAAGAATAAAGTAGCTATTTTAGGTATTTTGTAACTTCTCAAAAGTTCTTATACTTTTACCAGTACCAACTGGGATTCCAAGATGCTTTTGTTCTCAGCATGCTTGCTGACTCATACCTTTTTCTGTGCTTCACCGGCAACAATCTCTCATTGTAAAATCTGATCTTGATTAGCAAGTTACCCAATCTTCCTGAGTAATACCAGTACCTATACTTTAATAAGAACCTCATTTTGTTAAATGATTAAATTATTTGGCTGTTGAGTGAAAGGTTGGTGATCTGAACCTATCATGTGTTCCTGTCAAGATTACAGTACAGAAAAATCTTATGGGGTAGCAGTACTCAGTTTAGCAGTCTGTCTATGAATCCAAATTGATACCATTTTAAAATAGTGACAGAACATTAATTTGTTGTTATGAGAATAACTAATATACAAATGCCAATTAATTAATTCCCATTTGGTATTGACACTCAAAAAAGTACCTGTCAAAGAAGCACACTATAGATGTTAGATAATACTTTTAAATATTAAGGTAAATTGATAAAAAACATTCTACTTTTTTTCTTTATGATATTATTAAGCCAAAATATCTGAAAAAGAAAATGTATTGCTTGGTAACATTATAGAGAAAGAAGAAGAAAGAGAAAAGTAGTGATAGGATATACTTTGATGTTATAGCTCTTTGGCGAATTGCTAACTTTTATAACCTGCTGTAGAGAGGTAGACAAAAAATTGCTTTAAGCATCTTCCAATGGCTGAGGAAGCAACTCCAGAGGACAGAGGCTGAAACTTTTCTCCTGACATCATCCCTTTTTTGGGTAGCTGACCAAATTTAATTTTCTGAATAGCTTTCATTAGTATTATACCAACTACAACTGAATTATGGCTTGTTCAATAAAAGCTATTTGTTATTATGTCCAAAACAAGTTTCTAAGCTTAAATTTGTGGTAGGAAATTTTGCTAAAAATGCTCCATTCTTCTCTGCCTCAAACAAGTTTTAGAATAACTAATTTATTTCTTTTTCTTGATAGCTAGACTTTTAACACAGAGAACTCTTTTACAAGGTAATACTTTCAGGGACATATTACATAAATATATTAAACTACCTTTCATTTTTGTTCAGTAACTGAAAACAAGGCTGTTTTCTTGCTAGAGGCTTCTGATCATTGATGTTACCATCATTTCATTTTCATTGAAGGGATTGGGCTACAGAAGTAGTGTAAATAGCAAATAATCAGTTTGTTCTGCCAACTGTTATACTAAGAAACTGAGTGTGTTTAGAAGTTTTCTAGAAATTTGCTTTACATTTATTTTCATGCTTATTGCATATAATAAAATAGTGGAGACTGTACTGAGTATTTGCTTTCCATCTAATTTTTACACAGGTATAAGCCTCCAATAGATTTTTTTTTGTTGAAGACATGCTTTTATATTCACAGAGTTTGAGAAACATTGCCAAACATTGTCCGCCAAAAGTGTTACATCTCCAGGAGTTTACTTCAAAAGGCTGCTTTCCCATTCTACTGCAGCCTGGGTTTGTTTTTCCTTTTGCTTATCATTCTAGCAGAGACATTTCATTCCACTGCCTCTTTTCTATCAAATACTATGCTAGTTCAAATCCATCTGCTCCTTCAATATTACATTTCAGAAATTTAGCCCATAGACAAATTAAGTTTATTTATGAGTGAATAAATAAATGCATTCATTGATGAATACATAAGTAAAATGTTAAAATCATTTTTGTTCTATAAAGCCTCTTATTCTCCGTCTCCATTTTTGTATTTTTGACTCTACATATCTTCACATTTCTGCTGCACTGGCCAGGTGAGGGTTTGTTTTTTTCAACCACTTGTAACAATAATTATAAAATAGTTATTGTCATATAAGACTGATCTTTCCTCTGCCTGAAAAAGTTTCACAATAATTAGTGGCTTTCAATGTTCACCCATGCTCTTTTCAGACAGAGTTAAGAGGAAGTGTAAGTTTGAGACTTAATTAGACTCCTTCTATTCTTTATTTGATATTTTTTAAACCTCTACCACCTAGAAAGAAGAGCTCTGGTGGTAAGTCTCTCACATATTTGACTGTTGTCCAAAAGGCCACACGTCTCTAGAGGTTTGAATCTACCAAAGGCTCTGAGAGAAAAAGAAGGGCAGAGTCTTTCCGTTATAATTTATAGCCTTGGAAACCCTACAGAGTGTCACTGTGAGTCAGAATCAACTTCATGGCAGTGAGTAAAGTGACTGAGTGAACATCTAGTTTAAGAGCTGCCAAGTTTTCCACACTGCCTACTGAATGAATTAGTTGAATAAATGAGTTCAAAAATCAGTTAAGTCTGTAAGAAAATAAAGGGGTGGGCATTAATTTGTGATGACCAAGCCCCACTCAAATATATGTCAAAACTTGATTAGGCCATAATTTACATATTGCATCACAATTCTCCATTTTGTGATGTGATAAGCTTACTATAAACGTTAACTATTAGGATGTGAATGAGGCAGAAATAGCAGCAGTTACGCTAATAGGAGAGCACATCATTTACAGAACCAAGTTCCATTTTTAATTAATCTCTTTTAAAGTATAAAACAATAAACTGATGAGCAGATACAAGTCTCCTAGAGCAGGAAATTCATTCTTCTGACCCTCTAAACTATGAGATAATAACTTTTTATTTCCTAAAAGGCATTCACTTGTGATATTTTTGTTACAGCAGCAGCACTAAATGACTAAGAGATCATGAAAGAATAGATTGAAAATCTGAGCAAGTGAGAGAATCATGGAATATCAGAGTGGGAAAGAGCCTTAAATATTACTTATAGTTTTATTTCTAACAATGCATAAAGGAGATGGAGTTAAAAAAAGCTTCTTGCTTTGAGACATTTCTTAGCATGAATTAAATAACTAATTATATACTCACTTATGGATAAATATGTAACGACAGCCTACATTGTATGAACACTGTCATAAGGAATGGCCTGGTGGCATACTGCATAGTGTGCTGGGATCATAACATAGAGAGAGCAGTTCTAATCAACTAGACACTACAAGAGAAGATGGGAAATTTCTTCCCTTAAATATTTGCAGCTGTGGAAATATGACAGAGGCTCATTATGAGCTTAAAACAATGACCTTGGTTTTCTGTATTTACTGTCATGGAACTGGATGATATAGAAAGGGGACAAATCAATCCTCAGGAAGTTTACATTCCATTAATAAGATGAATAATAATCAATAAACAAGATACTTTCATACAAGCTATAAAAAAAATAAAAAAAAAAAGATTGAAAGCCTAAAAGAAAGGGGAAAGACTAGCTTCTTTAGGCAAAGTGTTCAACTCCTAACAAGCGTTTTTCAGCAAAATAAGGGCAATGCTACCTAAAATAAATTATGTAAAAGTACTTAAAAAACAATAACACTCTTTACATATATAAGAATTTATTAGCAAAAAGGAAAATCCAAACAAGAGATATCCCAGAATCAGATTAAATACCTCCCCAAATGCAGAAAATAGAATTGCTTAAGACTAGTTGTTACGCTACAAAGTAATACACAGAGTCAAAATTTATTATCCTTTGTTTTGTACTCAATATACGACTTTGTAGTAGAATTTGTTTTCCTACTTTTCAAAGAGGAAGCTATTTGGATGTCCAACAGACACATGAAGAAATACTCAAAATCACTGGAAATAAGAGAGGTGCTCCGTTGAAGGAGACACAGTCTCCTCCTGTCCCAGTTGACTAGACAGAACACAACAAGAAAAAGGATGTGAAAATCAAAACCACAATGAGATACCATTAAACTCCAATAGCAGTGGCAATACAGGGCAGCAAGTAATAGATGCTGGAGAGGATGTGGTGAGATAGGAACTATGATACATTGTTGGTGGGATTGTAAAATGGTACAATCATTCTGGAAGGCAGTTTGGTATTTCCTCAAAAAGTGGAACACAGAAATTCCATATGACCCAGCTCTTCCACTGCTTGGAATATACCTTGAGAAAATGATAACTGATGCACAGAGATTTGGATACTAATGTTCACAGCAGTGTTATTCAACATGGAAACAGCCCAAATGTCCACCACAGTAAAATGTTACATTCACACAATGGAATACTACTATGCAGCATGCAGGAAAGAAGATTTTGAAAATCACTACCTAACTTGAGAGGGACTGGAGAGCATTATACTAAGTGGATTGGCTCAATCCCATAAGGACAAATACCATGTAAGACCATTATTGTAGAAATAAAAAGATAACTAGTAAAATGTGTATGAGGATCCAAGGAAGGAAAGGGAGGATCTAAGGGAGGGAGGGTAAGAGCAGTGGGGTAAGGATGGGCAGGGGGTTAATCAAAGGGTCACTCAATTACATGGGCAGAGAGAGGGGTGGGTAAAAGAAATAGGAAAGATCAGAGTGAAAAACAATGTTTACGAACTTTGTAAGTAAACTAGTATAAACATTTTTTTAAAAAGTGTTTTCCTGAATGGTTTCTGGGTTTGTTTTGTGTATTGTTTTTGTTTGTGTTTGTTTGTTTGGGGTTTTTTTGATTGTTTGGAGGTTGTGTGTGTGTGTGTGTGTGTGTGTGTGTGTGTGGTGGTTTTGGGGTTGTTTTGTTTTGTTTTTTTTTTGTCACAGATAACTGCCTAACTCTGCCTACAAAAGAAGACATAAAAATTACAGATATGTGTCTTTTTGTTGTTAGATGCCAATAAGTTGACTATAATTCCTAGTTATCCTGTGAAAAACAGATTTAAACCTTGCTCTAGCCTGTAGTAAGTATCCTCCTGATTTCTGCCATGCTCAAACCCAGTTCTGGAGTCATTATAACAACTCGTCTCCTCACTGAGGGTCTTCCTCTTTTCCATCACCTTTTCCAGTATGCCATCTTTTTCCACGTACTGTCTCCTGGAAACATGTACAAGGTATGTGAGACAAAGTTTTACCATCTTTGCCTCTAAAAAATATCTTGATCGCACCTCACCAATGACAGATATATATATTTTTGTTGTTCTTCTGACAGCCTATGGTATAGTCAGTACTCAGTAACAACACCACAACTCAATGTAATTCATTCTTCACCTGTCTTCCTAATTCATTGTGCAAATTTTAAATTCAAAAAAGAATTTGAAAATGCCATGGCTTGGATCAGATGCATTTTAGTTTAGATATCCTTGGTCACTAGTACTTTAGAGAGTATTTTGAAATCTAAATTTTGAGAGTACATTTACCCAGTGCAATACATATTTTGATATCTTGATTACTGGTACCATAGGCATTGACTGTGGATTCAAGTAAAATGAAATCATTTATTTCAATCTTTTCTCTATCCATCACAACGTTGTCTCTTGTTTCAATGATGAAGATTTTGTACTCCTGATGTTAAGATATAATAACAATTGAAGGCTGTAATCTGATTTTCTGCAATAAGTGCTTTAAATCTTTTCAAATGCAATCAAAGTTGTGCTATTTGCTAATGCCAGCTTTTTTTGTAGTCTTCCATACAATCTTGATGTCACATTCTTCTTTATAGAACTCTGTTTCTTGACTGATTACTTCAGTCTAGAGAGTGAATACATATGGAAAAAACGCAACCCCAACATACATCTTTCCTGATTTAAAACCATGCAATATATATATACCTCCTAAACCCTGTCTTATTTAGACAACTGCTACTTCGTCTATGTAGGTTTTTCACAGGCAAAAGGAAGTGTTCTAGAATTCCCAATCTTCTAAAAATTTTCTATAATTTATTGTGAGCCACATAGTCAAAGGCCTATGCATAAAAAGTATGCAAAAAACAAAGTAAATATCTTCCTAACATTCCTGATTTCAGTAAAAGTCCATTTGATGTCACCAATAACATTCTTTGTTACCATATCACATTATAAAGAATATATACAAATAAGTATCTATATCAATGATATTTATCTATTAATACCCAGGAAAAATTAAAAGAAGATGGAAGGGGTACATAGAGTTGCTATATTAAAAACAATTAGCTGACAAAGAAGAATTTCATGATACAACAAATGATCAAGAGGCAATGAAAGTGGAAGAGGTGATGAAAGAGGAAGTTGAAGCTCAATTGGTCAGGTAGTTGGCCTCCAGATTACATGGCACAACCTGGTGAGCATGTCCAGGGTTGTTGTTGTTGTTGTTAGCAACCCAATGAACGAAAGACCTGAACACTTGTATAGCTTTCATTGTTTCTCCAAGTTCACAGAGTTTCTGGAGGCAAGCTATTTTGGAAGTGGATGCCACTTCTACTTCCAAGCTTGTTTTAATCGGGGAGTTCTACCAAACACAGTCTACCATGGGTAACCATTATCACATCTGACACATCAGTGTTACCACGTTCAGCATCACAGCAACCATGAGTTACCTCTGTACAGCAAATGGACAGACGAGTGTTATACCACTTAGAGGAATGTTTCACCAAAACCAATTAAAACCAGGCCTGAGGGCCGCAGAATAAAATCACCCACCTTTGGCTTGGTAACATCACTTTCTATCCACTAGGCCAACAGAGCTCTCTCATTGTTGCTATTGTTGTTAAGTGCTGTGGAGTAATAGACAATTTACAGCAAGCCAACGAACGAAAGACATTTATAATGTTGTTGCCAATTCCTTGAATATATCATTATAATACTTTGCCTCCCCAAGCTGCCCTTTGAAATGTTCAATTAAGCTCCTTAACTACTTGATTACTTCCTTTTGCTTTGGTGTCCTTTATATATTCCAATGACAAATTGTCAGATATATGCTGTTAGGTTTTTTTCACAGATACAAATTTTATTTTTTTTTTACATAAAAGATTTTTATTCATTCAATGTTACACAGCTTATCCTCTCCTTCCTTTCTCCTCTTCCAGTTCACTTTCTTCTTTTTTTTTATTTTTTTTAATATGCTTTCATTATTGCACAATTACCTGCTCACCTCCCGCAATCCACTTTCCAATGCATCTCTTATTCTGGTCTGTTGTCCTATGTATAATGCTTAATCATATATTCCTTTTAAACAGTTCTTTCCTTCATCTATTTCAATGCAAGATTTAGGGAATTTTTTTTTTCTGTCCATGCCTGATATTCTGCTTTTTAAAAATTTTTTAATTTTTTTGTAATTCTTATTTTAATAACTTTAATGAACATTCACAGAGATTTTGGACTTCCATTCATTCATTGCTGCACTTCTCTACCCGCCCAGCCCTCCTCACTCCTACCCCCAGTTCACTCCTCTCTTTGAAAAGTGAAAGAAAAACTCCCTCCCTGGTACACAATCCCCCCACACCCCTCCCACTGCCCCAAGTACATTCCACTATGCAGCCTTAGTTGTGGACTCTTGTGATAACCATAATACCCTATCATGCATCGTTTTTAAATCATTCTCTCCCTCATCTGTTTCAGTGCAGTATACACAATTTATCCAGTTTTTCTCTGTCTTACCCCAACCCTGATATCAGTCCCATTTTACAGCAGTGGCATCATGCAGTATTTGTCCTTTTGCAACTGAGATATTTCCCTCCACATAATGTCCTCCAGGCTCACCCATTTTGAATAGTATTGCATGAGTTCCTTGTTTTTCAATGTAGCATAGTATTCCATTGTGTGAATATACCAGAGCTTCTCTATCCATTTGTTTGTTGATGGGCACCTGGGTTGTTTCCAACTCCTTGCTAATGTGAACAAAGCCACGATAAACATGGGTGTGCATACGCTTTTCTGCTTTCTAACAGTATTTATAAAATAGCAGAAATTTTAAAATCTGATGAAGTCTAATTTATCAATTATTCTTTTATGACTCATGTTTTATGTATACTATAAAATCTTTGCCTACATTACATTAAGAAGATACTCTACTAAAACCTTTAAGGATTTGGTCATTATTTTTAAGTCCATTATTTATGTTAAACTCTAGCTGGTTCTCCAATCATTAATTCTAACTTCTTGTTGTTGCTGTTAGGTATCTTCAAGTTCAGTATGACTCACAGCAACCCTATGAACTGAGCAAGACTAGAACCCTGTCCTGTCAGGTGCCATGTACATCATCTCTAACCACTTGAGCCAAGTGTTGCAGGCACTGTGTCAATCCATCTGATGGAGGATCTTGTTTTCTTTTATTAATCTTACTCAAACATGATATCTCTTTCCAAGGAAATGCCCTTCCTAACAACATGCCCATAGTATGAGAGAGTAAGCTTCACCATCTTTACCTCACAGAAGCACTCTGGCTATAATTTCTTCAAGACATATCTTTTTTGTTCTTTCAGCAGCCCATGGAGGCTTCAGAACTCACCTCCAACACTCCAGTTCAAAGGCATCAATTCTTCAGTCACTCTTAGTCATTCACCTCTCTCATCTGCACAGCAAGTGACTAAAAAGACCATGGCCTGAATCATATGCACCTCAGTCTTTAAACCAAATCACTGTTCCTCAGTGCTTCAGAGAAGTCCCTGACAGCAGCCTTCTTACTGAAATACATCTTTTTATTTGGCTATTGATACCTAAGGTGTTGATTGTGGATCCAAGCAAGGTGATAGAGTTTAAAATTTCAACCTTTTATCCATCCATCATGATGTTGCTTTTTGGCCCCACAGTTTGATATGTAATTAATTTGGGTTTTTTTACTAGTTTATTTACAAAATTCTAATACAAACTAGAACAAATACTTTCAATTTCTTTCACACCCCACCCATCAAATTGTACAATCGAATGATTAATTCCCTCTTCCCCCTGTACATTCACATCCCTCTGCTTCCAGCTTTTCTCACCCCTCCTGGGTTATTCTACAATAACGGTCTTATACAATATTTATCCTTGTGGGACTGAGTTCGTTCAGTCAGCATAATGCTCTTCAGTCCCTTCAAAGTTAGGTAGGTAATAATTTACAAAATTATTACTCCTGCGTGCTGCATAGTATTCTGTTGTGTGAATGTGCCATAATTTGTCAATCCATTCGTTTGTGTTTGGACACTTGGGCTGCCAATGTTCTTGCGATGGTGAATAATGCTGCTATGAACACTGGTGTGTAAATCTCAGTTTGTGTCTTGGTTCTCATATTCTCAGAGTATATTCCAAGTAGTGGAATAGCTGGGTCATATGTTCAGCTTTTTGAGGAAGCACCAAACTGCCTTCTAGAATGACTGTACCATTTTACAATCCCAACCATGTACAAGAGTATATGTAATTAATTTTGAATGTTGTTGTTGTTGTTTAACATTGGGTCAGAACTGACCCATAGCTGACCCTCCAGCTGCTTTTCAGAGGCAGTTAATCACATGAGAAAGGACTGTCCATGCTTGCACCATGGAGCAGCTGGTGGCCTTGAACCACGTGCCTTCAAGATTGTAGGGCATCTTCTTGCCACTAGGATACCAGAGCTCCCATTGGAAAGCATGGTCTTTTTATGTTTTTGCAGTAAGCATTCAAGTCCTCTTAACTTTTGGAAAGCAAAGTTGTGTCATCTGTATAATCCAGATGTTGATAAGTCACATTCTGATCCTGATATCACATTCTTCAAAAAGGTCTTCTCAAATGACGTGCTCAGGATGAAGACTGAATTAGCCCTGATTATTTGGTTTTTAAATCATGTAGTGTTTTCCTCACTCTTTTCAGACAACAGCTTCTTGTTCAAGGTATAGGTTTTATATGAGCATAATTAAGTGTTCTGGGATTCCTATTCTTCTCAATGTTAGCCAAAGCTTGTCAGATTCAGAGTCAAATGCCTTTGCATAGTCAACAAAACACAGACAAACATTCTTCTGGTATATTTTGCTTTCAGCCAAGATCTATCTGACATCAGCAATTTAACCTTGGTGTCACAAGCTCTTCTAAACTCACTCTGAACTTTTGGCAGTTATAATTAATAATAAACTAGTAATCCAAAGCAATGCCTCTTTGGCAGTTTAAATTTACCAGTAGCTCTATGGGAGAAAAAACTGGAAAATTTCCTGTATTATTTATAGCCTCTACTATCTCACTTTTGGAAGCAGGAGTGGCATACACTTCCTAAACAACATGCCTCTGGTAACTTCATGAACTTTAAGAAACTACAGTAGTTCTAGAAAGTCTTCAGGTCTTTTGTTCATAGGATCAGTATCAGTTGTGCTCAATATGATGCCAATCAACAACAAAAACAACAACAACAATATCCCACTACCTGGAGCTCTGGTGGCCTAGACATAAGGAATTCCACTGCTCCCCAAAGGACCATAAAAAGATGTGTAAACTCCTCCAATGCAATTAACTGCCTCTGAAAATCCTTAGGAAAGTAAGTTATGAGTCAGTTCCAACTTTATGGTACAGAACAACATCCTACTGGAGGGTCAGTGAATGAGATGAAGAATCTCAATAAAATAGTCTAAAAGTATTATATTTTAGGGCATTATTTTTATCGTAGGAGTATGCAATGAGTGTTGCAGAGTGGATTATATTTGGGGGTAGGGGGTGGGGTTTGGGGAGGGGGGGGGGGGGATTGTGTACCAATGAGGGAGTTTTTCTTTTGATTTTCAAGGAGAGGAGCAAATGGGGGGGTGTCTGTGCGGGGAGAAGGGTGCAACAATGAATGAATGGAATCCCAAAATCTCTGTAGATGTTCATTGAAATGAAAAATAAACAACCTCAATTAAAAAAAAAAAAAGATGGAATGACACAATGACTATAACAACAGGATTAAGTATAACAGAGATTATGAGGATGGTACAAAATAGAAAATTTCCAGGTCCATTGTTCATAGCTTGCTATGAGTTGTAGTAAACTTGACAACATCTGAGAACAAGAAAATCTCATTGAAGGGTCACCATCAGTTCAGACTTAAGGACAATGAGAAGTGATAATGATGATTAATGACTGACATGTTAATTAGTTTGTATACAAAGTAGGTTAAAAGTGTAGCATAAAATTATTGGACTCCTCCAGTAGAGTGAAGAGTATCAAAGATATATGCAACCAATTAATTAGTCCAAAGTAATAAACAATGGATACAAGTGAACCTCAAGTTTCACAACCCTGAGACCAGAAAACATAGTTGGTACCAAGCTGCTACTGCTGCCTGGTCTGAAAAGGACTGCAACAGAGAGTCATGGACAAACATGGGCAAATATGTGATATGAAACTCAAAAGCATAAAAATGATCAAGTTTATGGTTGGAAGGAACCCACTTATTGAGTCTGGAACTGAACTCATCCTTATAATTCAACTTTATGTCAAGTAAGAGAGGCTTAGAAAATGTACAATAATAGTTGGTAGGTACTAAGTCTTTAGAATAATCAGTCACAAAAGATCAGCACTTTCTCAGGGATAAAGCTCAGAATTATAAAAGGAGATAACATTATAATTATAAAAAGAACAGAAGCAAGAATCACACAAGAGTGCCATCACTATCTGGAGATTGCCATCACTTCCATGAAACAAAATATGTATAAATGGGTGAGTAGGAAAATCTACCTGCTCTGTAAACTTTTGCTTAAAGCAGAAGAAAGATTTAAATAATTTTTTTGAGAGAGAGAGAGAGAGAGAAGGGGAGAGAGAGAGAGAGAGAAAGAGAGAGAGAGAGAAGGGGAGAGAGAGAGAGAGAGAGAGAAGGGGGGGAGAGAGAGAGAGAGAGAAAGAAAGGGAGAAAGAAAGAGGGAGAATAGCACAAGTCCATCTCCCTAAGAGGGTTCTCTAATCAGGAATATTTGAATAGATACATTGAATGTCTGCTCTAGAGAGGAGTGTGAAAGGGAAACACACACATATACACACACGCAAGCACGCACAATATACACATAC
Source organism: Elephantulus edwardii (assembly GCF_000299155.1). Classification (NCBI taxonomy): domain Eukaryota; kingdom Metazoa; phylum Chordata; class Mammalia; order Macroscelidea; family Macroscelididae; genus Elephantulus; species Elephantulus edwardii. The sequence continues at coordinate 4,171,981 of NW_006399907.1, read as the reverse complement.
ATACAATCTATACAAGGCTTGCCTTTTGCTCCTACTTAAAGATACTAAGTATAATCAACTATCACTATTTTCACTGTAATAGAGTTGATGTGGAGTCACTCTTCTGATTGCCTGGCCCAAAGAGGTGACTTTATAGCATTATTTAAAAAGACATTGTGAAAAATAACCAACATCTCATCCAAGAATAGTGAAGGTTCAATGATATTTTTCTTATCTAAGATATTGTATTAATGTCCTCTTAAAATATTAAGATGCTAGTACAAGAGCAAACTGAAGAAATAACTGAGGCTACAGACTTCCATTAATCGTACAGAGTAAATGTTCTTTGTAACAGTGTCAAGGACAATTTTTTAAAAATTAGCCTGAAACAAAAGGCACTCAGAAATAGACTATGCTTTCCTCTCTTTGTAAGAAATTCTTCCAAGTGCAAAATGTTTGATGCTGACTCAAATATAAATATAGAGGTTCTGTGGTTTTTATTTGATTCCTGGAAAAAAAATAAAAAAAATATCTCTTCTTTCCTGGAATGTGAGTCACAAGAGATATTGTAAACAGATTTAATCACAATCACAAGTGGATCTTTTTTTTAACATTATATTTTAGACTAAGCAATCATGGCAGCTCACGTTCAGGTAGACAGTTATCCACTTATCATAGGCACAGATTCACAAACTTACATTATAGAACATAATCTGGAGTGCAATTCAATAAGTATTCTCTTTCACCTTCTATAAAGCACAAACATTGAACAAGATCAAGTGATCTGGTAGGTAGTCTTAAAACACACGTTCATACATGTCTCTGTTTAAGTTAACTTGAAAGGTACTACATAAATTTAATGAACTCAATATAAACTGGGTTACAGCCATTTAACCCATTTATGGGCCAACATATTATACATTGTTTGGAAAGAAAACCTAAAAAGATACAATGTAAGATTAAATCTACTTAAAGCCGGTACCACAAGCCCAATAATATCAATAAACTTTGTAATGTGAATGAAATAAAACTATAATACAAACTATACTAGCAGATTCACTTAAGTCAAATAAGCATATTCATAATAGGCATGGAAAAATGTAAGCAAATAAGTTAATTCCTTACTTAAATAGGCTCTAGTCTTAAGAGAATAGTATAAAAGAATGAAGCTTAAATTGGGAGACAGAGCAGCATGAAAAATGAAGGATTAGTTTATATTTCTAAAATGAGATCTCTATATTTAGACAGTATGAATTTTACTAAAATCTAAAGATATGTTACAACCCTGAATTTAAACCCTTTATTTCTGTTTCAACCCTGTTCAAGTGCTATAGCTTTTGAAAGGGTATCTCAATTCTATAATTCCTTTAGTTTGACTAAGCACAACAAGATCAAGTCATTTCAATAGCAGGCTTCAAGTAGGTATTAAAAGTAACTGGCATGAGCACACAAGGTAATCCCTTTATTAAATGAGAAGAAAGAAGAATGATATAGACTAATGCAAATGTCCAAAGAGAAGATAACAACTACTTTTCAGGAGATCCACTAATAATACACTCAATTATCATGAAAATGCTTATGGTTCCTATTCTTAGCAAATCTATCATCTGGTACTATATAAGTGTTTCTCATTTTTTTTTCCTGCTTACATCTACTTTATATCTTTTGCTTTTATACTTAGCACAATATTGTCCCCAAGTCAGAGAGAACCCTATTTTTCTATTGACAAAGAATGTTTTTGGGTTTTGGTTGGTTTTGGGTGGGTTGTGTTTTTTTTTAAATTAAGTGAATGGTGAGAAACTTCTAGATAAGACATCAGTTTAGGAAGCTGTCCCTAAAAATCTATATTTCTATAACAAAATATTGATTTGTTTTGTTTTCTAAAAAATAATCAGTAGAAAACAAAGAAGGAAATGTAAAATGAAGAAAACAAAAATAATCATACAGGTGATATGATTCACACCTCAAAATAACAGTATTATGATAACCATTAGACTTTTAAAAAGGCATTAATGATCATATTTAATTGGGCATTCACTGGATTTGTCCCCAGTCCAATAAAGCTCATAAGAAATGTGAGTCAGTTCGGCCCTTTCGATTTTCTAACACCAGCTCCTCACACATTCCATTATAATCTTTGCCTTTTCTTCATGAGCTGCCCTTTGAAATCCTCTATTCAGCTTCTTAACTTCTTAGTGCTCTAGAGCAATATTCAAAGTCTCTTCTGATATCCATTTTGGTCTTTTCTTCCTCTTCTTCTTTCTTTGTAATAACCTTTTGCATTCTTCATGGACAATATTATTGATATTTTCCCACAGCTTATCTGGTCTTCGTTCATTAGTGTTCAAGGCATCAAACTTGTTCCTGAGCTGGTTTTAAATTCAAAGGGGAGAAAGACTCCAAATAAAATTTTATTTTTTGGAGAAAGACTCCTCAACACCTATGCTATGGATATGATATAATCTTGCTAGTTGAAGCTGAGGAGGACCTGAAGTGCTGCTGCAGAAGGTCAAGGACTGTAGTATGCAATATGGATTGGAGCTCAACATCAAGGACAAAAAAATTTATACCACTGGGCCAACTGGCAGTACTATGATAGATGGAAAAGAGACTGAGGCTGTTAACAATTACAAGCTTGGCTCCACAGTCAACAGCCTTAGCACCAGCAGTCAGGAAATCAAAAGATGAATTGCATTAGGAAAATCTGCTGTCACCTCTCCTCTCCAGATTGCTGAAAAGCAATGATGTCAGTCTAGAGATTAAGGTGTACCTAATTGAGGCCATGTTTTTCACAATTACTTGCTATGCATCAGAAAGCTGGATGATGACGATGATGACAAAAGAACTGATGCCTTTGAACTATGGTGCTGGAGAAGGGTCTTGAACACACCATGGACTGCCAAGAAAACAAACAGATCTGTCTTGGAGAAGGTGAAACCAAGTTTCTTGTTGGAGGCTAGGATTTTGAAGCTCAATCTCACACACTTGGGTCATGTGGCGAAGACAGACAGGTCTTTAGAGAAGGACATCATGTTTGGAAGGGTGGCAGGACAGTGCAGGAGAGGAAGACCTAGGATGTGACGGATTGATACAGTAAGTGGGCAATAAAGGTTGAAGTGTCAGAATTAGTGAGACCAGCTCAGGACAGGGATAGCTTCAAAGCTGCTGTATATAGGGTCACAATGAGTTGCAGGGGACTCGATGGAAAATAACAACAACATAAAGCTCTTTAAAAAAAAAAGGGCATACCAGTGAAACAATATAATTGAAAAATCTATCTATAAAGATAGCTATAATATTTTTCTTTTAGCTCTTGGAGCTAAAAAGCAACCTTGATATAACAATAGGAAAGCACTAACTAAAAGGCTGGCTGTTCAAATTCACCAAACTTCTTTGTGGGAGAAAGATATACTAGTATACTCAAGGGGTAGTTCTACTCTATCAGATGGAGCTACTAAGAGATGGAATGGACTCAACAGTACTGACAGAAGAAATCGTAAACTTTAACCACGGATTCAGCATAAGGAGCATATGATCATAAATGCATCCTGTACAAAGGCAGAGCAGTAAACAAATGTTAAAAATTGATATTCAGTACCAACTAAAAAAGGAATATAGTGTAACATTAAAATGAAAACCATAAAAACTATGTATCCACATACATAAATCCACATTATGAAATATTCTTAGCTGAAGAAAAGCATTAAAGTTGCTTAAAACCAGTATTATAATTATAACTTTAAAAAACAAGCAATGTCTTGATATCTTGATAAATTTTAACAGACTATAACAAAAAGAAAGCTATACTATTGGGAATTTAGTAGATTTTTTTTTAATGATAATCATTTTTTATAACAATTAAAAACAAAAAGTACAGACCAACTTCATAGGAATCAGGTTATAGGGTTAATGTTCTTACCACTAAATAATAAAAGGTAAACAGGATTAAGGTATGCATAATATGTTGTTGCTGATTGCCTTCGAGTCAAGAACAACTCATAGCAACCCTATGAGCAAAAGGCCTGAAGGCCCTCTAGGACTACCAACATTTATCAAAGTTCACAGAGTTTCTGGAGGCATATTGTTTAGGAAGTGGATGCCACTCCTGCTTCCAAAATCATACTTAATAACAATTGTATAATCAAATATTCTGTCTTTATTTTAGCTAAGTAAAAAAAAAAAAATAACAATTATAACCATCAAATGCAACTTTCTGGGACTTTTATTCTAAAAATAGCTTCTGACAATCATGACCCTCAACAACATTTATCATATCCTTTACCAGTCTAATCTATCTCTGTAATGATTTCAACACATTGATAATGTACCTCCTTTCTTCTATATTTATTTACTATACCAGTGTTTCCGTAATTGTCTTAACACTTAACATTTCTCTTGCCAAAAGAGTTCCATGGATCAAAGAAAGGGGATTAAAATTTGCATATTTTAATAAACAATTATTAAAAATTTAAGCTGATAAGCTCTTTAATCCATTAAGTAGGGGAAAAAAACTTTATGAAAATGGTTCACTATTGTGTGCAATCTCTTTCATGCAATTTAAAACCTCTGAAACCCTGGAGGGTCAGCTATGAGCTGGGTCAGAAATGAGTTAAAAAAACCATAAAAATAGTAACAACAAAATTAGGGTTTAAACCATCACTTTCAGACCTGCGTATACATTGAGCAATTTTTACTTCTTTTTAATACAGTTATATTATGTTGTAGTTGACCCTATGTACAAGAGCTCTAAATGCTGTTCTATCCTGTGGCAACCTGGCCATCTCAAACACATTCATTCCCACCACTCCACTCATAGAATTGATCCATCTCATTGAGGGTCTTCCTCTACAGCGCCGTCCCTCCACTCTGCCAAACATGATGTCCCTCTCTAAGGACCAGTGCCTGCTTGCAACATGCCCAAAGTACGTCAGACGAAGCTTCAGAATCCTTGGCTCAAAGGAGCATTCCGGCTTTACCTTCTCCAGGACAAACCTGTTTGTTCTCCTAGCAGTCCATGGTATATTAAACACTCTTCTCCAGCATCACAGCTCAAAGACATCAATTCTCTTTCTGTCTTCCATATTAACTGTCCAATTCTCTAGGCTCATTAAAATACATACATTATATTTGTATTTATATATTTATATTTATTTATATAAAACAAAATAAAAACAAAGTAAGTTCAATGTTCTAGTGTTAAAAGAAACTGAGATAAAAACTGACAGATTTCTCTGGAGTAGCATCCACTTCCGTAAATGGCTTGTGTCCGGAAACTCTATGAACCTTAAGGAAGGATGAAAGTCATGCAAGTGTTGAGGACTTTCATTCACAGGGTCGCTATGAGTCATCTATGACTTGACAGCACTTAAGAACAAGAACAATGGAATAGTAATATTTTGCATAGGCATAGTTTTGGAGGTCTAGCAGCCTAGTCCTTGGGTTACTTCACTGCTAAGCCAACGTTGACACCTCTAGGCAGCATGAACTCACCAGCATCTCCAAGGAGGATAGAGAGGCAATCTTTCTAAGTGATTTGTTGTGTGCTGTCAAGCGAGAAAGACAATATCCTCCTAAGTGAAATATTGTTGTTGTTGTTGCGTATCACTGATTTGAAACTGACCCATAGCTGGCCGTCCGGTGGGTTTTCAGAGGCAGTTAATCGCACAAGAGAAGATTGCTGGTCCTTCTCAAGAAGAGCGGCTAGTGGATTCGAACCATCTGCCTTCAGGACTGTACTATTTTTTTTTTTTTACTGCATACATGTTGAAAATCCACTGAAGGATCAGAGTTGGTTTCAATTCTATGGCAATGAGTGGGTGTCTGTGACAGGAATAGTGACAGGGGTCAGAGATGAATGTGAAATATACCCCAAATTCAATTCTGTCAGGTGAAGTTCCATAAAAAGTGACCCTTATAGGACAGAGTTCCCAAAGTTATAAGTCTTTATGGAAGAGATCACACATTATTTTTCTCTTGAAGATGCTGGTGGGTTCAAACACCCCACCTATTGGTAAACAGTCAAACAGTTTGTGCCACTGTTGTTGTGTACCATTGAGCAGAATTAATTTATAGTTGGTCCTGCAGAGGGTTTTCAGGGACAGCAAATCACATGGGAATTGACTGTCCATTCTTCTCGTACAGAAAGTTGGTAGATTTTTAACTGTATTTTGGGACTGACAGTACAACTTCTTAATACTAAACCACCAGAGGTCCCTAATATGCCACTGTTGTTGTGTGATGCTGAGATGGAAATGACACTCCAGTAGGTTTTTAGAGTTAGTAAACCACACAGAAGGAGATTTCCCATCCTCTCTTACAGAGCAGCTAGTGGATTCGAAACTCATGCCTTTGGGATTGCAGCATAAGTTCTTACCACTATGCTACCAGAACTCCCTGGTGTGCTACTGGGGCTCTTGAAATGAATACATAATATACGAAATGAAATAATGTGGAGCTTGGTAGTAATAAAATCTCAAAACCCACTTGGGAATAGGACAATTGTAGTACTAATGATAGAAGAAAAATTGATGCCTTCGTACTGTGGTTAGAGAAGAGGGCTGAAGATTCCATGAATGGCCAAAAGAACAAACAGATAAGTCTTGGAGAAGGTGCAGCCAGAGTACATCTTGGAGGTAAGGATAGAAAAACTTTCCGTCTATTCCTTTAAGAGGGACCTCATGCTTGGAAAGGTGGAGGGCCAGCGAAGGAGAGGAAGACCCTCAACTAGGTGGACTGACACAGTGAAGACAAGCAACAGGCTCCAGTGTGTAAGAGATTGTAAGGATTGTATAGGATAAGGCAGGGTTGAGATCGATTGTTCATGGAGTCACTATGAATCATACTCAACTTGATGGCACTTAACAATAAAAACAGTAGTAATGAAACTCTGAAAATTATCTTGCTAGAAATTTTTACTTTAAGTGAACGGTAGTCTCAATTTCAGAACGGAAGGTATGGTTTTAATTAATCATGTTAAGATTAATGCTGCTGAGTACTGCTAAACTAATTACAATTTATACTGACTCACTATGATAAAATAAAATTTCTCCACAGGGTAATTGTGGGTATAATTTTTAATACAGCACTTCAACCAAATCTTTGTCCTGTAGCAGAGAGCTGGTGAGTTCCAACTGTCTGCTTTTCGGTTAGAACTGGTGTGCCACCAGGGCTCCTCAGGTTGAGAAGACTGCTGTGTGCATTTGACCCAGAACTTACCTGTCACTGACCCTCCAGTGAGTTTTCAGAGGTAGCAAATCACACAGAAGGCAAAGGTCCATCCTTATTCCATGAGCAGCTAGTAGAGCAGCACAACTCCTTATCCCTAAGCCATTAGAGCTCCCTGGGTTAAGACTTGATGTTTTAGGTGCTTTCAAGTTTCGTATGACCCATGGTGACCAGTGTTTGACCACTGTCCTATCCCGTGGCATCCTCACAATCTCTGACACACCAATGCCCACTGCCAAAGTCACCATGTAAACTCACTTGGTTGAGAGTTTTCCTCTCTTTCATCACCTCTCTACCTTCCTAAGTATGATGTCCCTCTCTAAGGAACAACTTCTCCTAGCAACATGCCTAAAATATATAAGGCAAAGTTTTATCATCAGTTGTCTCCAAGGAGCACTCTGGTTTCACCCTCTCCAAGATATACCTGTTCATACTATTGACAGTCCATAGGATCTTCAGCAATTTCTCCAAAGCCACAGTTCAAACACATCACTTCTTCTCTCATCTTTATAGTCATTTTCCAGCTCTCAGATGCATAACAAGTGACTGAAAAGACCATGGGCTGAGTCAGGAGTACCTTGTTCCTCAAAATGACATCATTGTTGTTGTTATGTGCCATTGAGCCATCTGTGACTCATAGTGACCCTATGTACAACAGCTCTGAACCCTGTCCTATCCTGAGCCAGTCTCACTCTTTCCAACACATTTAACCCTATTATCCCAGTCACTGTGTCAATTCATCTCATCCAGGTTCTTCCTCTCTTGTACTGTGCGTCCACACTTGCAAGCATTATGTCCTTCTCCAAGGATTGATACCTTCTTGCAAAATGCCCAAAGTATATGAGATGGGGCTTCAAAATCCTTGCCTCCAAAGAGCAACTTAGTTCCACCCTCTCCAAAACAAACCTGTTTGTTCTCTTCAGAGTACATGGAATGTTCAACATTCTTCTCCAGTACTACAATTCAAAGGCATCAATACTTCTTCTGTCACTCTTAGTCATTGTTTACCTTTGTTACACAAACACTACTGGCACCAACAAAGATGAATTGGACTGGAAAAATCTGCAATTTTCAGAGACCTCTCCAGAGTGTTAAAGACTAACAATGTCAGTCTGGATACTAACGTGTGTCTGATCCAGGCCATGGTCTTGACATTATTACTACTCATTAATTTTAGGAAGTCCCTGGCTTAAGTCCCTGACTGCAGGCTTTCCCAGTGCAATACATCTCCTGATCTCCTGACTGCTGGTACCAAGTATACTGATTGTAGATCTAAGTAAGATGATGTTGTTGACAGTCCTGATCCTTTCTCCATGCATCATGATGTTGCCTGTTGGTTCAGTGATGAGGATTTTTGTTTTCTTGATTTTGAGATGTAATCCATACTGAAACTGAAGTGTTTAACTTTCTAGACACTAGTTTATTTTCTACTCTGAGTCTTCGTCTTTATTTCATAATCAACTAGCACTAAGCCATTTTTATATCAGAAGAGATATAGAGTGAATGCTTGAATAGATTCTATATGATTTATTTGAACTTGGATTATTTTTTAAACACTTGGCAATATGGTAGAAAATATAAAATGAAAAACTCAAGTATGAAAATTCTGTCTGGGCAAATATAATTATCTCTTTTAAATAAAGTTAAGTAAAATAACAAGGAAAACAATAATTAAAAAGTGAAAATCCATACAAGTGAGCAAGCATTATACCTGGTAGCTACTGCAATGAAACCTGCTGAGGTTTGATACACTGGAACTGTATATCTTGGGTCTAGGTTATAAGTAGAAAACTGCTTGCACAAAGTATAATAGCAAAGTGAGAGAACTAAAAAAGATCTAATTAGCAAAAAGAATCTGAAAGGAAACATGAAAATAAGGTCTTGACTGTGATTTGTGAGGCAGTGGAGAAATATTTCCCTGACATGTCATAATCACATGCTGCCTTTTTTTTTAAAAAAGGCTTGAATTTCATGTAAATTATCTTATTTAAAAATACCCAAACAAAAGAGTTGCCCCTGTGGTGCAACTGCCAGAAGTAAAAATAAATCTGAAAGAATACATCTCCAGTTTTCAAAGCAATTACATAATTTAAATTCTAAGAAAGACAATCTCACAAACATAAAACACAAAATACAAGCTACTATGAATGCAAGAACAGAATTCAAAGAAAGAAGACCTTTAAATACAGGATGAACTACTTGTTAGAGCATATTAGTAATAAAGTATATTCATTCAATATGTTTTAAAAAATTGAAGATTAAAAATAAGGTATAAAATATCATAAAATAGATATGAGGAATAATGTATGTATACATTGAAAATGAAATGGTTAGCTAAACTTCTGGTCAGGCAGAATTGGAAGGAAGAAAGGGTGAACCGGAATATCAAGTTAAAGAATTTATTTAGAATGTAGAACACCTGAAATGAATTGACATACATTCTAGAGAAATAGGAAAGACAATGAAGATAGATCAAGGAGGTGTAATGCATATTAAGTAAGAGTTGTTGAGGGGGAAGAGAGGAATAATGGCTTATAGTTATTTTTTTCCTCTATATGCTGAGATACATATTGACATTATTTAAAAGTTCAAGGTATTACATTAAAGGGGGAGGGGAGTGCATATCCGATCACATTATAGTGAAATTTAAAAGCTCAAAGCAAGAAGAAATTGTTCATTAAAGAAAAATAGGAAAGATATTATTATCTACAAATATTGGGAATTAGTCTGAGAGCTGATGTATAAACAAATGATAGTTAATAAATTTATCAATATATATTAAAAAGTCATATATGTATGTACTTGTTGTAATGAAATCTGTCCCCTTAGAAATTTACATACATATTTTGGAAGGGTTTTTTTACTTCTTTTTTTGTTTTTAATTAGTTTGCTCACAAGTTCGTATAAATTGTGCTTCATTCCTATCGGGCTTCACACAGTCATACCACACACTAAGTTTAATAAAATCAATCACCATTAGACCCTGTCCATCATCACCCAATCATTTCAGGTTCCTGCTGGATCTTTCCCATTTCCTTTACTCCCTCCCTTCCCCCCCAAACTGTGAAAACATGTGGTTATGCCTCATACCTCTTCTCCTACCCCTTTCACCTTGAGTACCCAGACATGTTTTACTAATTATCCTTCTATTTTTAAAAGAACGGTCTTCTGCAGTCTTTGTCCTTATGAGTTCACTCAGCATAATGCTCTCTAGTCTCTCCTTAGTTATGTAGTATTTTTCAAAATTGTTGCTCCTGAGTGCTGCATAGTATTCCATTGTGTGAATGCGTCACAATTTCTCAATCAATTCAGTTGTAAATGGACATTTGGTCTGTTTCCTTGATCCTGTCATGGTGAATAATTCTGCTATGAACACTGTGCCTCAGTTTTAATTTCCTTGGAGTATATTTCTGGTAGTGGAGTTTTTTAGATTGAACTTTCTGAGGTATTGTCAAACTGCCTTCCAGAGTGGTTGTACCATTTTTAAAATCCCAACAGGAGTGTCTGAAAGTTTCCACTTTTGCAAATCCTCTACAACATATATTGCTTGCTGCCCTGCTATACTATGCTACTACTACTGGAGTAAGATAGTATTTCATTCTGGTTTTGATTAACATCTCTTGTATTGCATGTGATTGTGAGCATTTCTTCATGTGTCTGTTGGTTATTCAAATGCCTTCCCCTGTGAAAAGTCTCTTCATGTTTTTTGTCCATTTTGTAATTGGGTTGTCAGTCTTTTTTTGAGGCCCTGAAGGATTTGGTAAACTTTTTTTATGAGACCCTTGTCTGAGAAGGTATTGCCAAATGTCTGTTCTTTTTTTTTTCACTCTCTGGAAAAAAAAAGGGGTTTGATGAGCAGAAAGATTTACTCTTTACTAGGTCCCATTCATCAATTCTATCCTCTTCAGATTGTGCATTTCTGGCTGTATTTGGCAGCCTCTTTATGCCATAGATGAAGCCGTCTAAGAACAGTCCCAGTTTTGTCTCTGATTAACTTTATGGTTTAGGGATTTACTCCCAGGTCTCTGACCTACCTTGAGGTGATTTTTGTGTATGGTGTGAGATATGGATCCTGATCCAGTTTTCTGCAGGTAGCAGTCCAGTTTTACCATCACCATTTTTTGAAGAGGTTGTCATCTCCCCATTTGACAGGTTTTATTTCCTTGTGAAACAATAGTTGACCATAGAGAGATGGGTCCATTTCTGGGTTCTCAATTCTGTTCCATTGGTCTGTGTGACTATCATTGTACCAATTCCATGCTGTTTTGGTTACTACCACTGTTTAGTAGTTTTTGAGGTCACAGAGTACTATGCCTCCCACTTCAATTTTGTTTTTCAGAAGTGCTTTGCATATTCAGGGGCTCTTTCCTTTCCAAATAAACTTGACAATTTCCCTTTCGAATTCCTTGAAAAAGGAATTGGTATCTGTTTTGGGATTGCATTTAACAAGTAGATTGTTTTTGATACGATTGTCATTTTCACAATATTGAGTCTTCCTATTCGTGAACAGAGAATTTTTTTTTCTCACTTATTTAGGTATTTTATTTTGTCCTGAACAAATATTCCATAGGGTTTTTAATACAGTCTTTTGTGTCATTAGTTAGGTTCATGTCCCATGATTGGCTACTGTAAATAATATTGCTTTCTTGGTTTCCTTCTCTAAGTTCTCTTTGCTACAGCAGAGGAATCTCACTGACTTCTGGATGTTGATCTTATATCCTGTCACTCTACAAATCTGGTCTACTAGCTCTAGCAGTTTTGTTTGGTTTATTGTTTTTTGGTTGTATTGTTGTTTAGTCCTTGGGGTTTTCTGTGTACACTATTGTACCAGCTGCATATAGAGTTTAATCATCTCTTTGCCGATCTGGATGCCTTTTCTTTCCTTGTTGCAATGCCCTCACAAGTACTTCCAATACAATATTGAACAGAAGTAGTGATAGTGGGCATCCTTGTCTGGTCCCTTTTCGCATTGAGAATGATATTGACTTTCATTGTGTATATATACTTTGCACTATGTTGAGGAGACTCCATTCTATTCCAATTTTGCTGAATGTCCTTATTAGGAAAGGATGTTGGATTTTGTCAAATGCCTTTTCTTCATATAGTTCTTGTTATCTGCTTTATAATGTGGTGAATTACATTTATTGTTTATTTTATGTTGAACCATCCTTGCATAATACTTACGAATCCCATTTGGCCATGATGAATTTTTTTCCTTTTAATGTGCTTTTGGATTCTATAACCTAGGATTTTGATGAGGATTTTTACATCTATGTTCACTAGATACTGGTTTGTAGTTTTCTTTTTTTTGGTAATATATTTACCTGGTTTTGGTATTAGGACCATGCTTGCTTCATAGAATGTCTCCTGGAGTATTCTTTTTCTATTTTTTGAAATAACTTAAGTAGGATTGGTGATAAGTGTTCTCTGAATGTTTAGTAGAATTCAGCTGTGAAAGTCATCTGGTCCAGGACTGTGTGTGTGTGTGTGTGTGTGTGTGTGTGTGTGTTTATGACTTGCTCAATTTCTTCTTTTGTAATGGGTCTGTTCAAGTGTTCTATACCTTACTATATACCAATCTGTCTGTGCAGGGCATGAGTTTCAAGGTATTTGTCCATTTCCTCTAGGTTTTCTAATTTATCAGAGTATGTTGTTGTCGTGTGCCATAGAGTCACTTGAGACTCATAGCGACCATATGTATGTACAACAGCCCTGAACCTGCTAGAGCCGCCTGTTCCAATTTTACTGTCTCTGACAAACCAACCCTCATTACCCCAATCACTGTGTCAATTCATCTCATCAGTGGTCTTCAAGTCTTTCTCCATTCCTATACCCTTCCAAGCATGATGTTACTCTCCAAGGACTGGTCCCTCTTGAAACATCCCCAAAGTATGTCAGATGAAGCTTCAGGACTCTTTGCCTCCAAGGAGCAGTCTGGCTTCATCCTCTATAAGATGTACCTGTTTGTTTTCCAGGCAGTCCAGGCCTATTGAACACTCTTCTCCAGTATCATAGCTCAAAGGCATCAACTGTCTTTGAAAGATCCCTAATCATTGTCCAGCTCTCTGATGCATAGCAAGCAATTTGGAAGACAATGACCTGGATCAAGTGCATCTTAGTTTCCAGACTGACGCTGTTGCTCTGGAGAGGTCCCATCACCTTCCCTAATGCAATTTGTCTCTTGATTTCCGGGCTGCTGGTACCAAGAGTGTTGATTGTGGCACCAAGCAAACCAAAGTTGTTAACAATCTCAATCTCTTCACCATCCATACTGATGCTGCCAATTTTCTTGATGTTGAGTTTCAATCCATATTGAAGGCTGCAGGTCTAGACCTTCTGCAGCAAAAACTTCAGGTCCTCTTCAGTTTCAGCAGGGAGGGTTGTGCCATCTGCATGATGCAGGTTGTTAATGAGTCTTTCTCCAATCCTGATGCCACATTCCTTTCCATAGAGCCCAGCCTCCAGAAGATCTGTTCTGCATATAGCTTGAAAAGGTATGGAGACATAATACATCCCTGGTGTATACTCTACCCAATTTTGAACCATGCAGTGTCTCCCTGCTCTGTTCTGAGAACTGCTTCTTGGTCCAAGTATAGGTTTCCTATAAGCACAATCAAATATTCTGGGATTCCCATTCTTCTGAGTCAGCCATATTTTGTTGTGATCCACACAAACGCTTCTGCATAGTCAATGAAACACAGATAGACATTCCCTTGGTACTCTCTGCTTTCAGCCAAGGTCCGTCTAACATTAATTATAATATTCCTAATACCACAGTCTATTCTAAATCCAGCCTTCACATCTGGTAGATCTCTGGTGACGGACTGTTCCAATCATTGTTGGATATTTTTTATTGGAATCTTGCTTACATGTGAAATTAATGATATTGTTTGAGAATTTCCACACTCTGTAGGGTCTCCTTTCTTTGGATTGTGAACAAATATGGATCTCTTCCAGTGAGTTGGTCAGGTGGTGGTCCTCTAGATTTCCTGGCACAACTTACTGAATGCATCCAGGGCGCCATCAGTGTATTGAAATATATTCTGGAGCCTTGCTTTTTTCCAATTCTTTCAGAGCAGCTTAACTTCTTCCTTCATCACCACAGGCTCTTGCTCATACGTTGTTTCATAAAATTCTTCTATGTTAGCCAATTTCTTCTGGTACAGTGACTCTGTATACTCCTTCCATCTTTTTTTAATGCTTCCTGGATCATTTCATATTCTGCCCAAAACATTCTTAAGTGGTTTGACTTGTTTTTTCCATTATTTCAGTTTAGGAAATGTGTAGTGAGGTTGGCCCTTTTAATTTTTTGACACCAGCTCCTTGCACATTTCATTATAATATTCTGACATTATAATTTCCTCTGGTTCTGTTGTGATGTTACCTCTATCATTCATTAATCAATTTATTTGTGTTTTCTCCTTTGTTAAGTTTACCAATGATTTGTCAATTTTGTTGAACCTTTCAAAAAACCAGTTCCTTGTTTTGTTTTCAGTTGTTTTTCTCCCTTTGAATTTAGCTCTTGTTCTTATATTTGATGAAAGAGTTGAGTTATACAACTAATTTTGGTTCTTTCTTGGTTTTTTTATGTGTTTGCCTGTTGCTATGAACTACCCTGAGAACTGGAATAGCTGCATCCCTCAGGTTTTGGTATATTTTCATATCATTTGTTTAAAGGAACTTTCATATTTCATTATTTATTTCTTCAATAACCCAATCATGTTTTTAGCAGGGTGTTATTTAGCTTCCACCTTGATGGTATTACAAAGCTTTCCTCCTTGTTTATAATTTCGAGTTTTATAGTATTTTGGTCTGATTAGGTGCATAGTATTATTTCAAATTTCTTTTTCTGGGGGGAGTGGGAACCTAAGAAAAGAGGGGATAACTAATGTATACTGCATTGAAAGATATGAGGGAGAGAACTGTTTAAAAAGAATATAAGATTAGGGGTTTTTTTTTCATGACAAGATTACACAAAAAGAAATGCGTAGTAAAGGGGACTGTGGATTGGGGGAGACTGTATAACAATGAAACAATTTTTTTTCTTTTCAAAGAGATAAATGAACTGGGGGTACAGTTTGGACAGGGAGGAAAATGCACAGCAATGAATGAATGGGGAAAAATTAAATGGAAAGAATATGCTGTAAAAATGTGTATGTTGCATCAAAAATCCTTAATAAAAAATATTTCAAGTTTCTTTTGAGTTGAACTATCCTTTTGCAAGAGTGGTATGCTAAAATATCTTATCACTATTGTGGTGCTATTTCTTCAATTCTGTTAACAATTGTTTTATGTATTTAGCAGGTCTATCATTTGGTGTAAAAATGTTCATCAATGTTATTATTCTTTTTGATCTATAGTGCCTTTAATCATGATATAGTGTCCTTCCTTATCTTTTCTGGTAGTTTCATTCTTAAATCTATTTTATCAGAGATTAGTATGGCCATTCTTGCTTTTCTGTGGATGGCATTTGCTTGGTATATTTTTTCTTACCCTTTGATTTTGAGTATTTCTCTTTATTTCTTGTCTCTTGTAGACAACATATTGATGGGCTTTGTTTTTTTATCCATTCTGCTAATTTATTTCTCTTGATTGGTGCATTTAATTCATTCACATTAAGTGTGATTATTTACAGGCCAGGTTTTATCATTGTCCTTTTGCTGGGTCCTTTTTTTGTTGTTGTCTCTTGCTACTATGGTCTATCTACTTTCTTTTGGAGTCTCTGTGTAAAGGACTTCCCTTAAAAGTTCTTGTAGATTTGGCCTTCCCTCCACTCCCCCCACAAATTCCTTAAGTTTCTCCAAAGGATGTGATTTTCCCTTCTTTTTTGATAGAGAGCTTTCCTGGGTACAGGATCTTTGGTTGGCAATTGTTTTATTTCAATTTTCTATATATGTCATCTCATTGCCTTCTTATTCACATGGTTTCTGCTGAGAAATCAGAACTTAATCTAATTATTTCCCCTTTGTAAGTGACTCTTTGTTTTTCCCTAGTTGCATTTAGTATTCTGTCTTTATTTTTTATTCTGGAAAATTTTACTATGATGGGGTTTTTTTGGGGGGGTCTATTCTATTTGATGTTGCCTGAGCTCCTCATATGTGGAGTTCTTTGTTCTTCCTAATACCTGAAGTTTTCTTTTAATAGCTCTTTCACAATTTTTTCAGGGATTTCCCTGTCCCTCTTATGTTTTGGAATTCCAGTAACACATATGTTGTTTCCTTTTGATATTATCCATACGATTCTAATGTTTTCTTCATTTTTCTCTCAATTTCATCTACAATTTTTCTTCTAGTATGTTTCTATTGAGGTTCTTAAGTTGTAGCTCACTGAC
The DNA here is from genome assembly GCF_000299155.1 of Elephantulus edwardii. Classification (NCBI taxonomy): domain Eukaryota; kingdom Metazoa; phylum Chordata; class Mammalia; order Macroscelidea; family Macroscelididae; genus Elephantulus; species Elephantulus edwardii. The sequence continues at coordinate 4,155,447 of NW_006399907.1, read as the reverse complement.
AGCCTACTCAATCTCTTCTAGTATACTTTTTTGTCTTTGCAGCATGTTGGACACTGTAATTTTGGTCTTAATGTTCTGGGTTGCATTTTCATGTATTTTTGTTATTTCCAGTACTGTGTTGGCTGTACTCTATCTTGTGATAATCTTTTTAAGTTCTTGTACCTCTTTTTCTAGTTTCAACTCTTTCTTCCATCTTTCGTATTTTCTTTCATAGTTGTGCAAATTCCTCTTTCTCAATCTATTTCTTCTGGTTCCATGTCTCTGAAGTGTCTTTTTTTTAGAGGTTCCATTGCTTCTTCCATAATTTGCACCTTCTTCCGTAATTGTTCAAATAACTCTTCGTCAATATATTTTTTTTCCTGGTTTCTAATGCTGGGTATTCCCTTTATTTGTGGCTTTCATTGTTTCTTCCATCATTTCTACTTTGTATTTGTAGCTATTTGAATGTCTCCATAACAACATATATCATCTGCCTTCTTGACTCTGGGATATTCATTGGGTCCGCAATATTCTCTGCTTTTTCTGAAGAAGGCTTAATTTGTTTTCTGATGGTGTTTGGCCCCTGGGATGGCTCCACAACCATGGAGGCAAGGATACTCAAATGGAGGGGCCTATCCTCAGGGAAGTTTCAGTCTCGTCTTCTCATAAGCATCCCAAAGAGCCAGCTTTGGGTGACACTGTATCACCACCTGTGCTTTCTCTCCTGATACTTAGTGTCTTCCTTTGTCTCTGGGGTAGCATGAGATCAGGGCTTCCAACTTATGCAGTTTGTACGCATGGGGGCGGAGGGGTCTCAAGTCATCTCAACACAGCCCTGAGCTCCAACATAAGAGGCATTTCACTAAACCATGGACTATATAACTTTCTACTTCATAGAAAGAAAAACAAGAAGGAAAAAGAAGGATGAAGGGATCCACTACCAAAAAAATGAGTTTCTTGGAGTGGAGTGTGTTCTTTTGGACCCAGGTTCCTATGCTTGAAAACCTGACATAAAGAAAGGTCAAGAGTCTTGAAGATCTCCAACCAAGCTAACACAGAAAGGCTTTACTCTACCCTAGAGCTGTTGTTGTTGTTGTTATGTGCCAACACGTTACCTGTGACTCCTAGTCACTCTATGCACAATAGCTCAGAACCCTCCTATCCTGAGCCAATCTCACTGTCCCAGACACACCTAGCCTCATTATCCCAGTTACTATGTAAATCCATTTCATTTGGGGTCTTCCTCTCCTGAACTAAAGCATGATGTCCTTCTCCAAGAACTGGAATCTCCTAGCAATATGGCCAAAATATGTGAGACAGAGCTTCAAAGTCCTTTAATTCAAGGAGGAGTTTGGTTTCACTCTCTCTAGGATAGACTTGTTCTCTTGGTATTTAGATCCTTCTTCTTTCATCCTTATCCACCTTTCTAATAAATAAGCATCTTAAATTTGGATTTCTAGCCTCCTAATCTGTGACTGGAGCTCAGGTGGCCTAGTGGCTAGAAGCTGTGCTGTGATCTCAAAGGCATGTGGCTCAAGGCCACCACCAGCTGCTCCATGGGAGAAGGAGGGGCAATCTCCCTTGTGATTAATTAACTGCTTCTGAAAACCCACCAAGGGGTCTGCTATGAGTTGGTTCTGACTCAACAGTAAACAACAACAAAAACAATCTGTGGCTAACACTGAGAAGAACAAAAATTTGTGATCATACAAAATATATACATAAATCAAGAAGCTTTTGTGCATACAAAGCAAGGGAACACTGCATGGTTTAAAATAATAATAATAATAATAATCTGTACATCAGGGCAATACCTTTTACCTATATATAATTAATCTGTATGCTGAACAAACCATTTGAGAAGTTGGACTTACAGAGAAAAATGTGGCTTCTCGACTGGAGGAATACTAGTCAATAGCTTGCACTACAGACAGCACAACTTTGATTGCAGTAAGTGAAAACGATCTGAAGTACTTATTGTAGAAAATCAAAGACTGCAGACCTCACTATGGATTATATCACAGCAATAAGAAAACAAATATTCTCACTTCTAGGCCAGTAAACAGTATCATGATTGATGGTGAAAAGACTTGAATTCTGAACAATTTCATCTCACTAAGATAAAAAAGTATCACCATTAGTACTGGCAGTAAAGAAATCAAAAGATGTGAAGAATTGGTAAAATCTGGTGTCAAAGGCCTCTCAAAAATGTTCAAAAGTAGCAACAATGTTAGTCTAAAGGTTAACGTGCACCTGATTCAAGTCATGGTCTTCATTTGTTTCCTATGAGTCTGAGAACTGGACAATACATAAGGAAAAGAGAAGAATAACTGATGTCTTTGAACTGTGGTATTGAAGAAGTATGTGAGAAGTAGTTTAACCAGGTTCTAAAGAAAACTCTGGTAGAACTTTCTCTATTCACTTTCCAACTTTCAGATGTATAGTAAATAATTGAAAAGACGTAGTTTAGATGAGGCAGACCCTGCTGATAACATTATTGTTCAGAACTGTAAAGAGGTTCTTGAAAGAAAATTTTCCCAATGATGTTGCTTATTTGTCCAGTAGTGAAGATTTCTGTCTTCCTGATATTGAGATTCAATTCCTACTGAAGTCTGAAATCTCTGATGTTTTTGTGGTGTTTAAAGTTCTCCTCACTTTCAGCAAGCAAAGTTGTGCCATCTGCATAATTTGGCTGTTAATGACCTTGATGCCAAATATTCCCTCATAAAATTCAGGTAATATCCTTTTTACATACCTAAGTATTTATAGTGAGTGTCTCAGAGACAGTGAGGTTGGCATAGGATAAAACAGCGTTTAGGGCTCTTGTACAAAGGGTCATTATGAGTCGCAAGCAACTCAATGGCACATAACAACAACAAAAACAACAACAACAAGTATTTATATAAAAACAAACAAAAATATATGGTGAACTCTGGTGTCTGAGTGGAAAAAGAGTTGTGCTGCTAATGCAAAGACAGGCAATTCAAATCAACCAAGTGCTCCTTGAGAAAAAAGATGGATATTATATTTTGGTTTTACATTTCACTGAGTAGAAGACTTATAGCTGACTCTCCAATATGTTTTCACTAAGCACTTAACCTTTACACCACCATAGCTTCTTACTAATAATGTAAGGTCTAAATGGTGCTGGAGAAGAGTATTGAATACACCATGGACTGCTAGGAGAACAAATAGGTTTGTCCTAGAGAGAGTGAGACCAGGCTGCTCCTTGGAGGCAAGGATTCTGAAGCTTTGTCTGACATACTCTGGGCATGTAACAAGGAGGGACCAGTCCTTGGAGAGCTACATCATGCTTGAGAATGTGTAGGGACAGAGCAAGAGAGAAGGACCCTCAATGAGATGGACTAATTCAGTGACTGGGGTAATGGGCGTAGATGTTTCAGGAACAGTAAAATCGGCACAGGGTAGAGCAGGTTTTAGGGCTATTATACATAGGGTTGCTCAATGGCACATAACAACAACAACAATATAGAAAGAGAGCTCTGGTGGCTTAGTGGGTAAGGAACTGTGCTGCGAAGCCAAAGGCAGATAGTTTGAATCCACCAGCTGCTCAGTGGAAGAAAGATATGCAATCTCCTTCTGCATGATTTACTGCTTCTGAAAATCCACCAGAGGACCAGGCAGCTATTAGCTGATTCTTACTCAATGGCAATGAGTGAGTGAGTCAGTCAGACTAAAATCAAAAGCAAAATCTTAGCACTTCAAGGACACACAAGGATCTCATTATTTATTGATGATTTTAAAATATTTTTTCTGAATAATCAACAGATAAATTTCACAGGAAAATCAGTGCAGTAGCATAAAATTTGACACTAACAGACCTGATTAATAGAACACAACTAAAAGTACAACAAGAGTAACAATCAGCAGTTGAAGAATCTATATCCTTTTCAAGAATATATGAAATAGTCATAAAAACTAACAAATACTAGACTTGAATAATTTTAGGACTTCAAACACTATGATACATATACATTATACAAGTCTTATTTTCTAGCTATAATTATGTAATAAATAGGAATCAATAATGAAAGAGGTAGAATAGTTGTATTTGGAAATAGAAATTTAATCTGAATAAAACTTTGTACGAAATTGGACAAACTTAGGGGTTGTGATCAACTACAGCATGTAAGAACCGCTCACATAATATGGTAGGTAAAGCATTTTTCTACAGAAACCGGTGTTAAAAAACCCAAAACCCTACTGCTTTTGAGTAGGGTCTTATTCATAGGGACCCATCATCAGGTTTCCATGGCTGAAAACCTTTATGAGAGGAGACTGTTTTTCTCATGAGGAGTGACCAGCAAATTCAAGCTTCCAATCTTTTGGTTAGCAGTCTAATTATCATGCACTACAACACTGGTATCTTTCATTATAAAGAGAAACAATAAATGTGTTCTCTAAAGGCAACTTTGTTGTTAGATACCACTGAGTGGACCCTGATTCATAGACACCCTATGAACAATAATACACTGAGACCTTGCTCCATCCTGAATTACACTCAACAATCTCTATTCTTAAAATCACTGTTGCAGTTACTGTGTCAATCCTTTTCACGAAAAGTATTCTTTCCTTTCACAGACTTTAAGACTTCTCAAGCATAATGTCCCCTTTCAAAAACTGGCTCTTCTTAACAACATGCCCTATGTAAGTGTGTAACACAAGGTGAAAGAAGAAACCAGATAGCCAAGCTTATTTCTATCTTCTCATTTAATGAATAAAATAAAAAAGAAAAGTTACTTTTTTGAAAGTGAAAGAAAAAGAGTGAATAAGAAACAGAAAAAGAGATAAGTCTTCTTCCAGGAAACAAACTCATATAATAGCAAGAAGAATTTGGGGAAATTTTTAGCCACATACACGCATGCAAGACAACAGAAACCAATGATGGGGTTCCTATAAATACTGATAGCTAATAACTGTTTCAAGTAAAAACATTTATTTTACATACAACCTTTTAGGTGTCCTTGTATTATACATTTTATATTGATTTCAGTGGAATGTCTATTTCCTCAGCAAACTAGCATGTAAATAAATACAATGCAAGAGATAAGGATTCAGTTTCTCAGACTGTGGATTCTTTTAAAGAAGTGACTAGATCTACTTCTACAAATCATACAAGGATGCCCTGAAAATGACTTTTGACAAGAGAATTCTATGTACTATAAGTACAGAGATTTAAATGACTAAGTCATAACATTCATTTTAACTACTTCTTCTCATTGTTTTGTTTCTCCCCACTTCCTTGTAAACTTATCAGCTTGTTCTTTTGACATGTCTTGGGTTTATAAAGTCACAAAACAAAGTTGCATATTATGGTTTCCAATCATCATATCATGTCCTTGCTAAAGGAAACAGCTATTCCAACAGAAGATTAAAAATTATATTTGAGGCGGGCTGCCCTCGGCCCCCGGCCTGGGGCGAGCCGTCGTGGCCCTCTGCCAGGGGCGGGCTGCCCTCGGCCCCCTGCCCGGGGC
>NW_006399907.1:4129845-4148943 GCF_000299155.1 Elephantulus edwardii | reverse complement strand
TTGAGTGAAGAATAATTAAATAATTAGAATTTATAAATGCTTTTCTTTATAATAAAATGCTGGAGTCTTAGTTATCTAGTGCTTCTTGCTCTATTATATTATTATTGTAGCTACAAGTGAATACCTCTAATAAGGACATTTGTTCTCTGACTAGGAGGCTAAATGTCCAAATTCAGGGAGCCAAATTCTTCCTATTGGCTCTGATAAATCTTATTGCTTGCTCATTAGTTATATTCATTTGGTACAGTCTATACATCTATTACTCCCGAGATTGCTTATTTAATTTCTTTTGTACTTCAAAAAAGACTGATGATACACACTTCCCTATTAATACTATACCATTAATAAACACTCTCAAATGAGTTGATGCTATTCTGTGACCACAAGTACAGTGATTAGGATTTATAAAACATATTTAAGGGAACCCTGCTTGCTGAAACTGAGAAGGACCTGAAGTGCTTGTGGCAGAGGGTCAAGGAGTGCAGCTTTCAGGCTCAATATCAAGAAGACAAAGATTCTCATCACTGGACCAATTGGACCAATGATGGTGAAGAGACAGAGATTGTTCACAGCTTTAGTCCGCTTGGCTCCACAATCAACACTCTTGGCACCAGTAGCCAGGAAATTAAAAGACGTCTTGTGATGGGAAAGTCTGAGGTTAGGGACGTTTCCAAAGTTCTGAAGAGCAATGGTGTCTCTCTGGAGACTAGGTGTGTCTAATACAGGCCATGGTCTTTGCTATCACTTGTTATGCATCAGAGAGTTGGACAATGACCAAGGAGGATAGAAGGAGAACTGATGCCTTGGAGCTGCGGTGCTGGAGAAGAGTACTGAGGGTACCATGGACTGCTAGGAAAACAAATCAATTCTTCCTGGAGAGGGTTAAACCAGGCTGCTCCTTAGAGGCAAGGATTCTGAGGCTTCGTCTAACATACTTTGGACATGTTGTAAGGAGGGACCGGTCCTTGGAGAGGGACATCATGCTTGGTAGGGTGGAGGGACAGCAAAGGAGGGGAAGGCCCTCTATGAGGTGGATTGATTCAGTGACTGGGATAATCGGAATGGGTGTATCAGAGACAGTGCGACTGGCACAGGACAGAGCAGAGTTTAGGGATGTTGTACATAGAGTCGCTGAGTCGCAAGCGACTCGACGGCACATAACAACAACAACAACATTTAAGGGAAGGGGCTGCACAATTTAATTCATAGCAATTGCAAACTTCCTAGTAAAAGTGATACTAAAATCTTTAACACATATTAAAAAATTCTCTGCAAAAATAGAAAAACACTGTATTTTTAAAATTTGTTATCACTTACAAATACATATACAAATTGACAACAAAGATATGAGTGATATTTTATCTTAGTGATGCAGATATTTTTATGGTGATTAATTTGCACCTAATGGGAGGTGCCTAGCTTTCTAAAGGGTGGCCTAGTGATAAGAAGCTGTGCTGCAATTCTGAAGGCAAGAGGTTCAAATCCACTTGCTGCTCCACAGGAAAAGGATGGGCAAATCTCCTGCTGTGTAATTAACTGCCTCTGAAAACCCCTAGAGGGTCAGCTAAGAGCCAGTTCCAATTGGACAGTACAGAATAACAATAACAACACAGAATAATGCATCTAAAGAAGCTGTGCTATAATCTCAAAAGAAACAGGATTCAAATCCAGCAGCTGCTTTGTGGGAGGTGGATGGGCAATCTCTTCCATGTGATTTACTACCTGTGAAAATCGCTGGAGGGTCAGCTATAAGATGATCCAACTTGATGACATACAATAACAACAACAACAATATATAAATTAGACTTCAATAAATATGAAAAAATAATGTATTTTATATAACTTTGTTTTTAACTCCTACTATTTTCCTTTACCTACAATACCAATACTTCTCTTATGAAGTGTTCTCTTGAAACTCAAGAATTTAGTACTTTGTTACATATAAATCCTGCTGTTGTTTTTACGTGCCATTGAGTCACCGTGAGAACTATAGTGACCCTACAAACAGCAGCTCTGAAGCCTATTCCCATTGCCCTAGCCACTGAATCAATAATTTTAAAAAAAAAATCACTAGTGCAAAATGCGTGAGAAGGATAGGCAATCTCCTCCCATGCAGTTAACTATCTCTGAAAATCTACTGGAGGGATGGATATGGGTTGGTTCCAACTCTATGGTACGCAACAACAACAGTGCATAATAGGAACTCTGATTGCTTAGTAAGGAGTTGCACTGACAACCTAAAGGCGTGCAGTTCAAGTCCATCAGAGGCTTTACAGGAGAAAGATGGGCAATCTCTTCCCGTGCAACTTACAGCCTCTGCAAACCAGAAGGACAGCTATGAGTCAGTTCTAACTCAAGAGCAAAGAGCTTGAGAGTTTTTAAAGTGCATTTTAAAGCAGCTCTGTTGGCACCGTTCCCAGAGAAGTGCACTGCCAAACCAAAGGTGGTGTCTCTGGCAGTTCAAATTCACCAGTGACTCTCTCATAGAGAAAGATAAGCAATCTCCTTCAGTGCAATTTATATTTTCAAAAACCCATTGATGGGTCAACGATGAGTTGGTACTGATTCACTGGCATTGGACTTGAACTTACTGTTTTAGGGAGTTTTCTTTAGTGTATTTTTCTTATAATTAATCTTAGATCTGTCTTTCATGATAATGTACTGGCTTACTGTAGGTTGAGAATGTTGTCTTTTAAATAAGCTTTTACAGTAGAAAGCGTGGTAGACTAGAAGGTCTCAATTTTAGTTTATGACATAATTATAAATACTAGTATTCATTTTGCACAAATAAAATAACTCTCTAGAGATAATTTAAAGAAAGAAGAAAGAATGTTGGACTGAGGTTTATCTGATAACAACAAGAAACTGTCTTTGTTTTTTATTTTTACCTATAAAAATAAAGTGGTCACCCAAAATTTGTACACAAACATTTTCTGGAAACTAATTAAATAACTTTTCTAAGTGCAATCTGACCAATGCTTGAACAAGGTCACAGTTTGAACCACACCAATCATCTGGTTTGCAAGATTTCCTGCTGGACATCAACACCAACCACTCGTTAGACCCAAAACCACCTTGGGAAATAGTTGTGGCTAAGATTTACACAAACTAGTAATGGACTAAATTACTGGTTCAGTTAAAAAATCAGCCAGAAGCATATATAACATGACAGAAATTGGAAGGTGAATAAAAAAAGTGTTATATATCAAGACTTACTGTACCACTATAAAATTTTAGCTGAAAGTTTGAGACACAAATGTTGGAAGAAATAGTTACCTGTTCTCATATAAAACCTTATAATTATCATGAAATGCAGATTTGGTAAATAACATTTAGGGAAAGCTTATCACATCCTGAATAACTTTTAGATAGGAAATGCAATCATCATATCAAATACCTCTTATTTATTTCTTTAAAAATATGACTTTATCTAAACAAAAAATATGGAAAATAAAAAAGACAATGCTTAGCATTCCCTCATATCAAAAAAAGTACATCTGCTGGATGATAAAAGAAATTTCAAGTTATTTTATTTTTTTATATGGACTACAGAATTAGCATCATCATGCTAAATGGAGAAAAGACTGAAGTTGTCAAGGGTTTTATTTAACGTGGATCCACACTCCACATCTACAGGAGTGGCAATGAAGAAATCTAACAATGTATTATATAGGTTTAAACTGCTGCCAAGGATCTCTTAAAAGATGTCACTTTAAAGACAATGCTATGCCTGGCCCAAGGCTTGGCTTTTCAATCGCTTCATAAGCACATGAAAAGCTGAAATAAGGATAATGAAGGCCTATGAAGAATTAATGACTTTGACTGTGATGGTGAAAAAAAACACCACCCCAAATATACTATGAACTATCAAGAACTAGAAGCTGTGATAACATACTTTTAAAGAAAAGTCAGTGTTTTGAATCTGCCAACTGCTCTGAGGGAGATAGATGGACAATCTCCTATATTTAACTTCTACAGTTTTGGAAAACAGATAGAGGGGTCATTATGAGTCAAAAGTAACTAGATTAGATTTTTAACTGTTATAAGATTGTAGGTTTTGACCAGGACAAACAAATAAATGTTGGAAATGAGCCACAGTGCTGGTTAAAAGCAAGGTTAATACACTGGATATGTTACTGTATGTGCCAGTCCCTGGAAAAGGAGGCGCAGACTATATAACAATGAAAGAATTTTTCTTTTCCTTTTCAAAGAGAAGAGCAAACTGGGGAGGAGGGGTGAGCAGGAAGGAAAATGCAACAATGAATGAATGGAAATCCAAAGTCTCTGTAAATGTTCATTAAAATGAATAATAATAATAATAATAATAATAATACAAAACAAAGCCAACAAAGAAAATAATAACTAGTCCAAATATATTCTCTTCCATATAAGCTGTGGTAATAAAATTTCCCAATGGGGGGAGGGGAAGAATATCATTCAAGAAGAAAGCCAAGTGGTGTTGGAAGGACTAGGAAGAAAGAAAAAAACATTGAATTGACCTTACCAACTGCTACTCATGGGAAAGATGGGCAGTTTCCTCTCCTAAAAATTTATACCCTTGAAACTGAATGGAGAGTCACTTTGAATTGAAACTGACTCAGTGCCAGTGCTTTCTCCACCTCCATAAACCCTCCTTATTGTTTTTGTTTGCTTTTCTTTTTAAATTCAAACTGATACAAAGTCCAAGTTCATTTTTGTTTACAGATTTCAAATCCATCCAAATACCATCAGTATTTCTGTTTTTTAAATCATACTAGTTTATTTACAAAATTTGAATACATTGTTTTCCAGAAAGATTCTTTCAAATTCCCTTACCTCCATCCCCCATCAAATTGCATAGCTCTGTGATCAATTCCTCCTTCCTTTGCACCATCAGTATTTCTTGGAAAGACTACTGATCTTTGTTCAATTACTTTAGTGACTTTGTTAAAAAGCCAGTTGACCACAAATACAAGATTTTGTTTATAAATTGCTCGTTTAATTCCAAAGTTCTATATTCCTACCCTTTCAATGGTCTTGCAGTCCCTGAATATGGAATGGGGTTGCCTTTGTTTGGTTTTTTAAATTTTCTAGCAATGCTTTATGGGACATTTTTTTAAATTTTTTTTTTTTAAATCTTAATTGAGATTTTAACAAAACTTTATAGAAAACTTGGATTTCCATTCATTCATTGTCGTACATTTTCCATGTACGTTTGTACTTCTTTTAAAAAAATTTTCCCATACATTATTTTTAAAAAGATGCAGTCTAAATAGATTTTTCTTTAATCTCCTTTAATAAATTGATTTTACTTTAAAAAAAAAAAGAAAAAGAAAAGTAGAAGGGAAGAAAGAGAAAGACCCTCAAAGCAATCGACTGAAAGAGTGATTGCAAAAGCAGATAGAAACAGCAGAGACTGAGGCTCAGGCAAGATGGGGCAGGCTTGTGTTCTGCTATGTATGTGGGTGAGGTAGGTTGGAACTGGCTTGAGAGCACCCATAGGAATATAACTAACAATGGGTAAGGGGAAATTTTTCAGGAATCTTTCTCATGTTAATTTGGTAATCATTAAAGTACTTCATCCTGAACTCAAAGTGAAATATAAGCCTCTGTAAATGATCTATTCTCTCTGGAAGTTGACTCCTCTTGCATAAGGAAAATGCCCTATTTGAAACTGTGGCATCAACAACTCCAAGTTCTACTAACCCTATGTAGGGCAGATGGAAACCTGGTCAGATCCTGTGCCACTATCACAGCCTCTACCATGCTTAATCCCACTGTGCCAATTACTTTGTCATTCAACTTCCTCCCTCTCCTTTGTTGATCCTCTAAGTTTCCAAGCATGACATCCTCTTCCAAGGAGTTGCCTCTTTTGAAAATGTGCCCAAAATATGTGAGACGAACTTTCACCTCCTTCCCTCCAAAGAGCATCTTATCTACATTTCTTCCAACACAGATTTATTGCTATTATTTTGAATAAACATAAGATTTTACATTTTAGAATACTAGCATTAATTAAAAACAGAATGTCTGAAAAGCAAACAAAAGAATCTTGAGACAGGTTTAGCCCCAGCCTTAATCAATTTATATTAAGTACCAACTGTTTTCAACTTCCAGTCAGCAGGTTAGGAGATATCCCCAAACTCTCTTTAAGGAGTCATTGTCTTAATTAATCTTATTTTAAAACCAATCATCAACAGAAGCTTTAATCTAAGAAAAGGTTTGATGGCTAATATAAATTTTCAAAATTGGTAAAGTGGAAATATACATTCAGACTTCCCTGTTCAGTTTCCGTATGTGGCAAACCTGCAAGTCATTACTCTGATCCTTACAATAACAAAAATAATCCATGCTAAACAAGCTGAAGTGACATTTCCTGGATCCAAAAGTGCAGCTAAAGTGTTCCGTGGAGACAAAGATGACAAAGCTTCGTCTCTTCTACCCTGGGCATATTGCTAGGAGAGGATATTCCTTGGAAAGGGTGGAGGGTCAGTGAAGGACAGGAAGAGGCCAGGGAGACAGATGAACACAGCAATCGCAGCATTGAACTCGAATGTGCTGGCAATGGAAAGGATAGCACAGAATTGGACAGGGTTCAGGCCTGTTGTTCACAAAGTCACTATGAGTCACACTAGGCTGACAACACCTAACTACACAACAACCACTATGCAAAATGTTAGCAATATCTAGTAAAACTATTTGTTTAGTGAGTCATGTGCAGTTTTTGACAAGTCATTTCTACTTTCATTCAAACTTTCTTATTGGTTAGTTGTCAGAAAGACTGATTTTTTAAATTATGAGAATAACTGTAAGAATTCTGCCAGTTTTGTGCACAATAGGTCAACTTGCTAACCATAAGATCAGCAATATGAATCTTGTACCCACTCTCTGGGAGATTAATAGGCAATGTCCTTCCTTAAAGATCTGAAGTCTTGAAAAACCAATCAAGGGTCATGATGAGTTAGATATTCATTCAATTTCAGGTTTTTTCTTAGTATAATTGTACACTTTTTCTTTCATAACTTAAAGTATAGTAACTTGATAGCACAGTATTACACTTGGTCTTGCAAAGTCTTTTTATTGTTTATGGAACTAGTATCTGAATATGTCGGTAGATGAAATTTTTATCTTCATTTCTCATCCCCCAATATCTGTTTGTGTTTATGGCTTTTACTGACTTCTATTACTCTAGGTATAGATTCTGTTTTTAAAATTTTATTGTGGTAAACTCTATGTATAGCATAAAATCTTAACCATTTTAAGTGTCAGTTTGGTGGTACTATAGCCACAATGTTGTATAATCACCACCACTATTGTTCATTGGCACTGATTTGGAACTAATTTAAAGCTGATCCCTCAGCGGGATTTTTAGAGGCAGTAGATTGCATAGGAGGAGATGGCACATCTTTTCTCCCATAGAGCAGCTGGTGAATTCCGACTGTGTTCCTTTGGGTTAGCAGCACAGCTCTTTAACCACTAGACCACAAGAACTCCAATCATCACCACTATTTTAAAATCCTTTTCATCCTCTCAAGTAGAAACTCTGAAGCTATTAAGCAACAACTCTTCATTTCTTGCTCTCCCTTTAGGATCCACATTTTGTGACTAATAAGAGGTGCAATGACTTTCAAACATCAAGGAATATGTGATCTTAAATCAAGCAGAAAAAAGAGGATATAATCACATAAGGAAAAATATAGCAGGAGTTTGGTCTCAGAACTTCTATGTCCCCAAAGACACATTTAAGCTCTTGAGAGCAAATGTTTATTCTCTATTTGAGCTTCAAATGTCCAAGGTCTTTCATTGGTCTTGAGGTTCTCTTGGTCTAATTCATAAATAGTGGCATTATTAATCCAAAGGCTATGTCTCTCTTTAGTTCAAACCCATAAGAAATTTTAAGATAGAAAGGCAATCTCTTCTCCTAATATTTACAGTCTAGGAAACTTAATGAGTCAGTTCCAACTTATAGCAGTAAGACAGAGAAACGTGAATTTACTGGGTTTACCACAAGGTCATGACATATTATATATCCTAAGGCCTAATCAGCATGCATTCCCCAGATAATTCCTCTTCACCTGGTTAGTGTTCTTTCACTTCCTCTCGATATGGTCTTCCCAAGAGGATCATATTTCATACTTTAAGGCATTCTGAACGTCACTATTCTAGTAGGTGTATGTAATTATTTCTGACTGTTAATGTGAAATGTATTGACCCAATTACTGCAGAAAAGGCGGGAGCATGGTGGAGGTTATAAGTATGGGGCAAAATAGGGCAAAGTTTCTGATCTGCTCTTCAGAATCTTTATGAGTTATAGTTGAATCCAGGACATTATTAATAATAATGACAAATGTTGATTAACATCTTTTGATACGACTACTTAAAAAAAGTTTATCTTTGTGGTGTATATCTGCTTAAATCTCTGGCAAATTGTTAACTGTTTTCTATGTTGTTGAGTTTAAGAGTTTTAAAAACTATTTCAGATCAATTCTTTATCAGCTATGCATTCTGCAAATATTTTCTATTAATTTATGGCTTGCCTTTTGCGGCTTTTAAATATGTCTTTCACACAGGTGTCTAACTTTAATAAAGTTTAACTTACCCATTTTTGTCAATGTGTTGGTAGCATTAAAAATGTATTGCCAAACTCTAGGTCCCCTACACCATCTCCTGTGCTTTTGTGTAGAAGTTTTATAGTTCTGCATTTTACATTTAGGGACATGATCTACTTAATTGTGTGATAGGTGAAAGATTTGTGTTTAAGATCATTTTCCTGTATTTTGACATACTTGTTTTAATAGTATTTGTTGAAAGGGGTAATCTCAGGGAGCTCTGGTGGCCTAGAGGCAAGAAGTTGTGCTGCAATCAAAGGCATGAGGTTTGAAACCACCAGCTGATCCACAGGAAAAAGATGGGCAGTCTCCTCTTGTAGGATTAACTGCCTCTGAAAACTTGCAGGAGGGTCAGTTCTGAATCAATGGGCGACAAAAATTCTCAGTTACCATATTTGAAGTTGTATGTTCCTGTACTATTACATTACATTCATCTTTCAGTGGCTGTTATTTAGGCAATAACATAATCTCTTAACTAATGTAGTGTCATATAAAGTTTTAAAATTCATGTACCCTCCACTATTCTTACTTTCTTTAGCATCATGTTGGCATTTCTAACTTTTGTGGCTTTCTACATAAATTTCAAAGTTAGAATTTTTTTTAATATTCACAAAATAGTTTACTAGGATTTAGAATCAGATTATATAAAATCTATAGATCTAGTTGGGGAAAGAAATCTGGAGAACAACCACTTGGCCAACTGACTAGAAGAGGTCTATATTTGTTCCCATCCCAAAGAAGGGCAACCTACAACAGCCCTAAACCCTCCCCTCTCCTGTGCCAATCTCATTGTCTCTGATACACCTACCCTTATTACCCCAGTCACTTAATCAATCCATCTCATTGCAAGTCTTGCTCTCCTGCGCCGTCCCTCCACCTTTCCAAGCATGATATCCTCTCCAAGGACTGGTCCCTCCTTGCAACATGTCTAAAGTATGTCAGATGAAGCTTCAGAATCCTTGTCTCCAAGGAACAGCCTGGCAACACCCTCTCCAAGATAAACCTGTTTGATCTCTTAGCAGATCAGATAACTCTGAAAAGATATGTAGAACATTATCCATGAAGAATACAAATGGTTATTGCAAAGACGAGGGGGAAAAGAACAGACTAACATGGGCAAGACTCGGAAAATTGCACTAGAACGCCAAGAAACCAAAGCAAAGAGAAAAAAATCAGGAAGTTACGAAGCTGAGTAGAAGATTCAAAGGGCAGCTAAGTAAGAAAAAGCTAAGAATTAAGAATCGGCATAACAGAACCTAATATACTCAAAACATATATTTACTCCTTTTCAGGAAAAAGATGCTTACTCCTCTCTTAGAACAAATTACTAACTGACAGCACAGTCAATAGCTTCTAATGATGGACCAAAAATCAACATAAATAAAATCATTAAAATATTAAATCCAAAATAAAGCAAAGCAGGAGGGTACAAGGAATAAAAGAAAAACAAGCACCTAGATGGTTCAGTTAAACTAAACAAAGTAGTAATACATTAATTGCTTTTAAACAATATATTTAAAAGCAAAGATTGTTGGATTGATGAAAAAGCCAGCCATAACCTTATGTGGCCTACACCTCCTTCACCCTGTAGCCATTCAAGTCATTCTAGTTTATAGTGACCCATATGTTACAGAATGGGACTATTTTATGGGGCCTTCTTGGCTATGAATACTATAGAAGCAGATAACTAAATGGCTCATCTTTGGTGCTGCTAGGTAATCTTGAACCAATAAACTTCTGATTAAAAGTTGAGGGCAAAATATTTATACCATCTAGGAATCTTAAACTACCCCTAATCATGTTTTCCTAATTTTTAGTAAATTTCTGACCCCAATTCCTTTAAGTCACATTTATTTAATTTTCACTTCTCCATTTTATTTTATTAAAAAATGATTCTGGAAACTTCTTACAAATATTACTTATACTTGGAGAGCTCTTGCACTACTTCTTTAATGTAAATTAGCTAACTGTTTAATCTTCCTAAGATATTAAATCAAAGAAAAAATAGCTTCAGTCAATCACATCAAATAGAGACTAAAGCCTATATGGAATAAAAGATATTCATACATAAATATATACTTGAAAAGTATAAAAGCTATACATTTAAAATCTATGACACACACAAAAATGTAATTGCTGTACTAATTCCATCCTTTGCATTTGTTATTTGGTAAATAATATTATAACCTTGTATTTAACCCAAGAATTATCATTTATTTTTATAGAGATTCATATTTTAGGTCTTTACAGCCTTGCTTTGAGTTGACTGTAAAATTCCCAAATTTTAACCTTGAGTTTACATAAGCATATTTTTCTCCAAAATACACCAAGGAGGGTAAATGGAACGAAACTGAATAAACAGTTGCAAAGCTCTCAGGGGAGGGGAGAGTTAGAAGAAAGGTATAAATATATGATAGATGTTCACTTTTATTACCTGAGCATTCAGCAGCTCCTCACACTTGTGTGCTTGTTTCTCAATTGCAGAAATATACTGTTTTTCAATAGCTTCTACTTGTTGTTTAACTGAAGACTGTAGTAATGCCTGAAAACAAACAAAGTCATTTTAAGCTCAAACAAAACTTGGAGTCTACTGCTGGCATGATAATGTTTTTTACAATTATGCGTATCTGTAATTTGATACTCTTCTGCATCTACAAAATAAGCATTTGCAAATACTGAAGCACATCCATATATAACATTACTTTAAGCTTTTATTTTTCTGTTTTCCTGTAGCCAAGAGTTTACTGGCTCAGGCACTCCTTCCAAACACCTTTTCCTTAAAAAACGCAAGTCACAGAATATGATAAAGAGAGTGAATAGTTCTGTTATATATAAACTCAGCGTAGTGAAGACCACACAGGATGAGAAAGCGTATGAAAGCTGCTTAAAAAAAAAATAGCAAAAGGGAAAAAAACCAGACATATTTCACTGGCTGACAAAACTCCACATCCTCTCGGCACACTGTAATATCCCATGGGCCAAGCATGATCTTCAAGACCACAAGTCAAGTAAAAGCAGATGGAAACTCTGAGCAATTTCAAACATAAAAGAACTGCCCCCCAGGAAGTTCACGCCCCTAATATGAAAAGGTATAAGTCAGTGTGCAAAAGTCGGCAGCAGTATTCATGAAAAGTAATAAAATGTGGAACACTGGACATACTTAATGTAGTAGTGGAAATGTTGGACCCTCCGTTCATTAAACCTAAATGTGTTAACTCTTTTCTATGGGAAGCCAAATCAGCATTTGAAGATGTGCCACACACTAACTCCTTCACTGCAGATGCTTAGATTATTATCACATTTTTTCCTTTCCCTTTTTAAAGCATTATATGTTACAGCTAAATGTTCTTAATATTTTACATGCTTTTTGTATATCTTAAATCATTCTGAAATATGCATTCAACATATATGTATAGAAGTTTTTTAGCAAATATTCTATTTTTAAAAGTCTATGTGGATAATAAACTACTCATAATCAAAATAGTAAGTTGAAACAGACACAAGTCTTATAGAAAACAGACTTTTGGCACATTCACCAAGAAAAAGAAAATAAGCCAAATCTTTTAAATAATCTCTGTTTTGAAAATAGATTTACTTGGTTGGAAACAACATGCATTAAGATGCTAAATAAATATGAATGTATTTATGTTTTTTTTAAAAAAAAAACACTAAGACAAAAATATTTTTAAAGCCTCTCTAAGAGTCTCCCTGATTTTTAAATAATTAACTTTCTTTGGCAAATGTCAGAGAGTCTGATGATCTTACTACTCCTGAAATTCGGTAGTTGCTATTCTGAAACTACATGAGGAATTACTTGTAATAAGTAATAATGAAAGTTCGGAGATTAAATAGAAATATTAGGAACTGTAATATGGTCGCTATTGTTTGGTGCCAGAGTCAGCCCTGATCCACAGTGACCCAATGTAAAACAGAATGAAGTGCTGCTCAGTCCTGTTGCCATCCTCACAAATTATTGCTTTGTGAGCCTGCTGTTGCAGTCACTGTGTCAATCTCTCTCATTGAGAGCTTCCCTCTTTATTTCTATTCTTTCTCTTTATTTATTTATTCCTCCTTTTTTCTATTTTACTAACATGATGCCCTTCTCTAGTGACTGATCCCTCCTGATAGCACTCAAAGTGGATGAGACTGAATCTCACCATCCTCTCTTCTCAGGAACATTCTAGCTGTTGTAGTTAGGTGCAACTGAATCAAGTATGACTCACAGCAATTCTATGAACACATATCTGAACCCTGTCTTCTGCTGTGCCATTCTCAC
Organism: Elephantulus edwardii; assembly: GCF_000299155.1. Taxonomy (NCBI): domain Eukaryota; kingdom Metazoa; phylum Chordata; class Mammalia; order Macroscelidea; family Macroscelididae; genus Elephantulus; species Elephantulus edwardii. Next base: position 4,136,079 of record NW_006399907.1, on the reverse strand, counting down.
AATCTCTGATGCCTTCAACTCCACTGCAGCTGTCACTGTGTCAATTCACCTGGTTAAGGGTCTTCCTGCTCTTTGCCATCCTTCCACTTTTTCAAGTATGATGTCCCTGTCCAAGAAATAACACCTCCTAGCAACATGCCCAAAATATGTGAGACGATGAGACGAAGCTTCATCATTCTAGGCTCCATGGAGCACTCTGGCTACACCCTCTTCAGGATGTATCTGTTAGTGCTTTTGGAAGTTCATGAGATATATAACACTCTTGTACAACACAAAAATTCAAAGACATCAACTCTTCTTCTATGTTCACTGTCCAGCTCTTAGATGCAAAACAAGTGACTGAAAAGACCATGGCCTGAATCAGATGCACCTTAGTCCCTAAATAGATACAGTTACTCACCTGGCTTTAATCCTTAGGTTTAGATATCTTCTAACTACAATAATAATAATAAACTTATATTCATTATATAAATTAATATCAAAGCATCTATATATTAATACCAAGCATCTTGATCTCTTTACAGTATCATGAGGAAATTAAATTCCTAGCATATCAATGGCATAGCCAGGCTGCGCCTTGGAGGGAAGGACTCTGAAGCTTCGTCTGACATACTTTGGCCATCTGCAAGGCAGTATCAGTCCTTGGAGAGGGATGTCATGCTTGGGAGGGTGAAAGGACAGTGCTGGAGAGAAAGACCCTCAACTAAATAGGTTGATTCAGTCAATTTGTGTGTTGGAGACAATAAGATTGGCACGAGATAGAGCAGGGTTTAGGGCTGTTGTAAATAAGAGTCATTATGAGTTGCAGGCGACTCAATGACACATATCAACAACAACAGCAACATTATAATATAGTATTTGTATAGTTTAAAAAAAATTAAAGAATGGTGTTAATACCTGACTGCCATTAGCATACAGACTTTTGGAATAATCAATATAATTGCCTACAAAAACATAGGATCTTCTGTAGAGAGAAATATTCTTTTTTCAGTTATTTTTTCTTAATGAAAAAATTTCCATTATTTTATTTAATGGAAATATAAGGCTTCACTTCCCTCACTGACATAATCCCAAAGATCCTACGTATATTCATATCTGTCTCTGCATTGCTTACACAGACAGGTCATGTTTTAAATTTCTGGGCAGCCAAAAGAATGCTAGGAGACATATACACTCATTGGCACTAACCACTGTATTCACCTATGATAAAGCTGGATACACAAGACTTCTACAATGCTGGCAAATGCAAGTAATTATTATTATTTACAAAAAAAACAAATAGTAACAACACATTTCTAATAGAAAACCCTTAAATTTACTCAAATTACTCATGCCCATTCTTTTTTTTTTAGCATGTGAACGCTTTATTATTTGTTGTTGATATATGCTCTTTTTTTAATTATTATTAAATTTTATTAGTTTTAATGAACATTTACAGAGATTCTGGGTTCTCATTCATTCATTGTTGTACTGTTTTCTCTACCCTCCTCCCCAGTTCGTTCTTCTTCCACCCCCCCGGAATGTCTGTTTTAAATGTCCAATTGCCACAGTGCTTGTCAAAGCCAGTTCTGATTAATCTCCTTTGTCAGTGTGTCCTTCGCCATTCCCTATCACTCCTCCCTGAGAGAGACTTCACCCTGATTCATAAGGAAAAGGGGATGGCGTATTCTCTTAGCTACTTCCTGCTGAAAAGGGATGCTGTGGGTTTCAGGGTGAAGATCTCATAACTGGGAAGAAACACCATGGTCAAAGATCTAGCTACCACTAAGCTGCCTGAGTATCTGCAAGTGGGCTTTGCTGGCTTCTCTGGCCCTCTGACACTCAGTTACACAGTTCTGCACAGCTGTTCTGTCCCAACACTTCACAAAATGGAAGTACTGCATGCGAGTCCTGCACAGGGTGTGCACAGGCTTGTCTGGCCTGCACATAAAGTGCTGCTGCTCTTTTAACTCCACTGGCAAGATTTCTGCCAAAAGAATCCAACTCAATCTTTCCATGGGAAAAAATTATATATAAGATATTCTGAGGCAACATGTGCACCACACATACTAAGGTCTCTAACCTGCAGGGGCATATATGACATCTCTTTTAGTTTTGCTAGCCAGCAAGCCTTTTTTTTCACATTTTATTTTTTAAAAATTTCCATTCGTTCATTGTTGCACACTTTCCTCCCTGCCCCCCCCCTTGGCTTTTCTCTTTGAAAAGTAAAAAAAAAAACAACAAATAAAGCCACTGTAATATAAAACCTCTCCCTCGCACCCCCCTCCCCACCCCCGTTCACTATGCAGGTTTCATTCTGGACTCTTGTCATGACAATAATACCTAATCAATACTCTCCCTCATCTGTTTCAATGCAGTATATATTATTTATTCCCTCCTGGTTTCCTCCCAACTCCGTTATCAGTTCCTCTTTACAACAGTGGCACTATGCAGTATTTGTCTTTTTTGTGACTGAGGTATTTCACTCAGCATAATGTCCTCCAGGGTCACCCATTTTGAATAATATTTCATGTGTTCCTTGTTTTTAATGCAGCATAGTATTCCATTGTGTGGATATACCACAGCTTCGCTATCCCTTCATTTGCTGATGGGCACTTGGGTTGTTTCCAACTCTGCTGCTGTAAATAAAGCCACAATAAACATGGGTGAGCATATATCTGCTTGGGTGGCAATTATGGTTTCTTTAGGGTATAATCCCAGCAGTGGAATTGCTGGGTCAAATGGTATTCCATTTCCTACTTGTTGAGAAAGTGCCATATCGCCTTCCACAGTGGTTGCACCATTTTACACTCCCACCAGCAGTGAATAAGAGTTCCAGTTTCTCCACAACTTTGCCAGCATTGGTTGTTTGCTGTTTCATTAAATTTTTACAGAAGCCACTGTACTACCTAAATCTGTGGAATAGCAAGTCCACCAATTTGTCTTTTGACATCTTGTGCCATCTTCAGTGTTTGTTCTAGATTCCTAGATTTAGAAAAGAGCTCTAGTGATGTAGCTTTATTGCATTATGTTGTTAATCAAAAAGCTACACCTCTCTGGAGGTCCAAATCCACTAGCGATTCTAAAGAAAAAAGATAGGCAATATCTTGCTGTCCAATTTATAGACTTAGAAACTGAATGGGGTATCACCTATGAGTCTGCTCAGATTCAAAGGCAAATATTTGACCTGACATGTTTAGGATGTTCTTGGTGTAGAGAAAAGGAGTTCTTTGTCCAAATGATACGCTCCACTTGAAACTCTCCTTCTTGATGGTAATGAGGTATCTCTGCACCTCTGTAAAGCTTACTTCTCATTTATGTCAACCTCTTGTCAAATTTCAAGGTTTGCTCCTTTTACCAGGACTACATACTGGCCAAACCTCTTAACAAATCATAAATAAGCTTCATCTACCTAATCTCAGTCAAACATTTGGTGGGATTTATATGACCTGGATTGGAAAGACAATATAAAAACAATTTCCACACCACATCCTACAATTTAAACACTAAATTATGATTTTTACTAGATTATTTCAATTGAAAGGAGTCTTATAAAGGAAATACACTAATATTTACTTATCATTCATGGGGTTAGCCTAAAAGTTGGCTTTTTTAGCCATTACATTGAGCCCCTCTGATCTCCAGCTAATTTAACTAGAGACACATGGTCTTGCAAGTTATCTACAACTGTAGGACTGGGGGGAGGGGAGTGGGGTGGAGAGAGAGCGAGTGCTTCCCACATTGAGGAAGAAGGCTTATGGCAGCAAGACTTGCGACGGGCAAGACTTGAGGCACACTAGAGCAAGACCCTGTTGAGAGCAAGATCTTGGTGGCAAGACCCTGGCTGGTGATGGTGGCGGACAGACTATGGCACTGCTGTGGAGAAACTGTGGCAAAGTACAAGCAGAGGAGTGCTGAGATAAAAGGCACAGTTAAAGGTGTTTGTAATTCGTGCCAGATGCTTGAAGGAGAACCATCTGAAATGAGGCAAACCTTGCTGGATGTTTGGATTTGACAGCTGAACTGAAACCAGAGCCTGGATTAACTATGGAATTGTAACTTGGAACTGATGAGCTAAAAGTTGGATTTGCATTAGGTGATATTCTTTGCCTCCCCTGTTCTCCAATTATTTCCCTAATAAATCTTATTCAGTACCACAACCCCGAGTCTGTTGAACAACGACAAATAAATGAACCTTTTGCTGCTGATGTGGCTCTGGAGGCACCACATTGCTGGGCTATGCTACTCTCTCTCCCTCTAACCCTTTCTGAGAGACACTCATGGCCTTGTGCCCTGATGTCCCATTTTCTGCTTTCCAGACACCATTATTGTTGTTGTTCTTGTTGTTCGGAGTCATCAAGTTGGGTAAAATCCATAGCAACCCAATGAACAACAGATGTGAACCCTGTCCTATTCTGTACCATCTTTACAATTTCTGACACACCAGAGCCCATTCCTGTAGTTATTGTGTCAATTCATCTTATTAAGGGTCTTGATCTCTTTCGCCAACCCTCCACCTTTCCAAGCATGATATCCCTCTCCAGGAATAGCCTCTCCCGGGAACAAGTCCAAATTATGTGGGAACAGGCTTTAGCCTTCAAAGAACAACCTAAGAGCACCTTCTCCAAGATATACCTGTTTGTTATTTTGGTAGACAACTGAATATTCAGTATTCTTCTCTGACACTATAGCACAAAGGCATTAATTATTTTGTCATCCTTATTAACTGCCCAGCTCTCAGATGCATAGCAAGAGATTGAAAAGATGATGGCCTGAATCAGATGCATTAGTCCTCAAATGGATACTACTGCTCCTCAAGATTTGGAGAGGCCCCTGACTGCAGACTTTCCTAGTGTAATATATCTCCTGACAGCTGGTACCAAGGGTGCTGATTCAGGGTCCAAGAAAGATGAAACTGTTGATAGTTTATTCTATTCTCCATCTATCATGATATTCCCTATTGATACAATGGCGAGACTTTTTGTGTTTTTGATGTTGAGATGCAATCCATATTGAAGGCTGTATCTTTGAGCTTTTGTAATAAGTGATGTTCACTTTCAGGAGGCAAGATTGTGTCTTCTGCATAGCATAGGTTATATACAAGTCTTCTTCCAAGCCTAAGGCCACACACTAGAGTCTTGTTTCTCAAATAATTTGTTCAGCATACATATTGAACCGGTATGGAGAAAGGACACAACTCTGATGCACACCCTTCTTAATTCCAAAATATGTAGTATTCCCTTCCTCTGTAAAAGCAACATTCTTTCGGTTTCACATGATCACAATTTAGTGTTCTCAGAATTTGTTATGTTCCACATAGTCAAATGCCTTTGCATAGGCAATAAAACACAAATAGGCAATCTTCTGCTCTGCTTGCTCTAACCCAGAATCCATCTGACATCAGCAAAGATTATTCTGGTGCCACGGTATCTTCTAAATCCAGCTTGAACTTCTGTTAGTTCTCCATGTACTGTTCTAGCCTTTTCTGGAATATTTTCAGCAGTATTTTATTTGCATGTGATATTAATGATAATATTAAACAATTTGCACACTCTGTTGGAACACCTTCGTGGGAATGGGAACAAAAATGGAACTCTTACAGTCAGTAGACCAGTCAATTGTTCTTTAAATTTCCAGACAGAGACTGGTGGGCATGTCCAGGGATGCATCTGTCAGTTAAAATATGTCAATGCATATTCCATCAATATAACGAAATATAATTTTATTAGCTTTTTCCCCCCCTCTACTAGATCTGCGCTGGAGAGGGTGAAAACAAGTTGCTCCTTAGAGGTGAGAATTTTGAAGCTGCACCCACATATTTTGGGCATGTGACCAAGTGGGACCAGTCCTTAGAAAAGGACATCATAATTGGAAGGGTGGAGGGACAGTGCAGGAGAGAAAGCTCCAGGATGAGATGGATTGACTCAGTGATTGGAGAGTTGGAATTAAATTAGTCAGTGACGAGGACATTGGTTCAGAACAGGGTAGGGCTCATAGTTATTGTACATAGAGTTGCTATGAGTCACAGGTGACTCAATGACACCTAACACCACCACTTAATTTGTACACCATATACTCATTTTCTTCTAATACTTAAAGGACAGAATAGTCAAGACTGGCCAAGTTGCAGTTTTGAGTTCTTGTTCCTCTACACGAAATTAACTTTTATATACTTCTATATCTAGTGGCCAAATTCTATATCACTTGGCCAACTGACTAGAAGAGATCGATATTTGTTCCTATCCCAAAGAAAGG
>NW_006399907.1:4127952-4128562 GCF_000299155.1 Elephantulus edwardii | reverse complement strand
CGACTCAACGGCACATAACAACAACAACAACAACAGCATATCTAGTGGGGGGGAAATGTGCTGTAATCCCAAAGACATGCCATTTAAATGCACCAGTAGCTTCTGGGAGAAAGATGAGCAATCTCCTCCCATGTGATTTACTGTCTGTGAAATCCCCTGGAGGGTCAGCTATGGGCAGTTCTGCCTTAATGACACACAACAACAACAACAAACACACCCTAGTTCTGATTTTTAATCTACCTAAGATCCAATAAAGAAGGATCACCAAGCTAGGGATTGGGAACAAAAAGATTTTAAGAAGAAAAGTTTGCCCTCATTAAATTTACTGTCTATTGATAAAGATAAGCCAGTTTGCACAATCATACACCACAGAACTATGTAAGACATTTATCAAAGGAGAAATAAAAATGATAGTCCTAGTCTGCTTATAAAGTTCACTAGTATGAGGCTGGCATTTGGGTGGGGTAAGACTGAGAAAAACTGGATGAAATATGTTTACGGCATTGAAGTCTATGGGGGAGAGAACAGTCTAAAAGTATCATATTTTAGGGCATTATTTTTATGGTAAGAGTACGCAATGAGGGTTGCAGAGTGGATTATATTTGGGGGT
>NW_006399907.1:4118792-4127842 GCF_000299155.1 Elephantulus edwardii | reverse complement strand
GAGAAGGGGGCAACAATGAATGAATGGAATTCCAAAATCTCTGTAGATGTTCATTGAAATGAAAAATAAACAAACTAAATTAAAATAAAAAAAAATTCACTAATATGTTGTTGTTGTTGTTGCTATTGTGTTGTTGTTGCTCCTACTGTTAGATGTCATCAAATTGACCATGAGCCACAGTGATACAGGGAACAGCAAATATGAATCCTCTCTTGTTCTATGCTGTTCTTATCATCTCTAGTACACTTAAGCCCATTGTTATAATTACTGTGTCAATGAATCTTGTTGAAGGTCTTCCTCTCTTTCACTGAACCTCCACCTTACCAAGCATGTCTTTTACTAAAGACAGGAATTTCTTTACAACATTCCCAAAGTACGTGAGAACCAAAGTTTCACCATTCTTGTATCTAAACAGCACTCAGTTTTAAATGTGTGTTCTTTTTCCAGTCCCTGGGATACTGTGTATCTTCTTCCAATACCACAGTTCTAAGGATTTGATTCTTCCTTTGTTTATTCAACTTATAGAACATAGAAAGTAACCAAAACAAAACAAAAAACAAACCCCAAAACCCTATGGTTTGAATCAGGCACACTTTAGACTTTAAACAGACACTGTTGCTCTTTAGCACTTTGGAGAGGTCTCTGACATCAAATTTTCCGAATGCACTAAGTCTTTTCTTCTTGGCTACTGTTATCATAGGTGTTGCTTGTAGATGCAAGTAAAATTAAATTTTTGACAATTTCAATTTTTTTCTTGATTTACTTTAGTGGTCCAGTGGTAAGGACTTCCATTTTCTTGATGATCAGATGTAATTTATATTGAAGTCTATAGCCCTTAGTCTTCTACAGCCAAATGTTTTAAGTCCAAATTATTTTCAGTAAGCCAGGTTGTGCCATCTGTATAATGTAAGCTATTAATTAGTCATCCTCCCATCCTGATGCCACTTTCATATTCATATAACTTCTTGAATTATATGCTCCGCATACAGACTGAAAAAGCATATGGAGATAGAACACAATCCTGAGGCACAACTTTCCTTATTTTTAACTGCAGTGTTCCCTTGTTATGCTCAGTCTATGTTTAGTTTTTGTATGTGCACAATTAAGTGTTCTTGTTTTAGACCATTATAGGTAAAAATAGCTTGAGTATAAAAGCTACAATTAACAGTCAATGTAAACAATGAGACAACAAGGTATAGAAGTAGACATTCCAGCCTTTAAAAGATTATTTATGCTAAAAGTAGTCTAAAAATATAGCCTAAATAGGATTATTAGTGTCATATTTAAGTGATATTAAGGGATAGAATTTTCAAACACTCTCTAGTACTAGAATAATAACCGTCATTAACAACATATTTACAAATAGAAACACTGATACTAGCCACTTGTTCTTATGACTTGCTTTATAGCTAAATATTATGCTGCATTGAAAAACAAGGAACTCATGCAATATTATTTTAAATGGGTGACCCTGGAGGATATTATACTGAGTGAGGTATCTCAGTCATAGAGGGACAAATGTTATATGGTGCCACTGTTGTAGAATGAGGCTGACATCGGGATGGGGGTAAGACTGAGAAAAACTGGATGAAATTTGTTTACGGCATTGAAGTCTTTGGGGGAGAGAATATTTTATATTTTAGGGCATTATGTTTATCGTAAGAGTATGGAATGAGGGCTGCAGAGTGGATTATATTTGGGGTTGGGGAATGTGTGTGGAGGATTACATACCAATGAGGGAGTTTTTCTTTTGCTTTTGAAGGAGAGGAGCAAACGGGGGGTGGGGGGTGGGGGGGCAGGGAGAGGGGTGCAACAATGAATGAATGGAATTCCAAAATCTCTGCAGATGTTCATTGAAATGAAAAATAAAGAAATTAAATTAAAAAAAAGAAATGCCTAAAGATTTATCTTATATTGTGAGTATGAAGGTAAACATTAGTCTAACATTTATCTTCTATTTTATTTTCTGTTGATTTTTGCATAAAGCCAAGATAAAAAGAAATGTTTTTCAAGGCTAATAATAAAGTAGTACTATTGTTGCTGTTAAGTGCCGTCGAGTCACAGGCGACTTGTAATGACCCCTGAAGGAGAGACCTCAACACTTGTGTGTGTCTCTCATCCTCTCTCCAAGTTCACAGGGTTTCCAGAGGCATGCTGTTAGGGAAGAGGATGCCCCTACTATAAGAAGGTATTACTATATTTCTTTCTTGGCATAAGAAAGAAGTATTTCCTTCATACATTAAACTGCTTTCAATGGGCATAAAGTATTAAGATATTTATGGTATGGTGGTGTGTTTATTTTTTGTTTGTATTTTTTATGTTATTATATTTTATGGTATGCACAAATAAAAAACATAAGATGTCTCTCAATATACTTCATGATGAAAAAAATGCTACCAAGGGCTTAGAATGCTTTGGTTATTTTCAATATATTTGTTCTTAGTCTCAATTCTGCACAGTAGTGGGAGACTTCATTTGGCCCTCTCCAACTCAGCTAACACCCCCAGAAGTAAGGCAGGCAGGGCCTGAGGGTTTAAATATTTTGGGGCCCTAGGGCCACAGGACATATCACCCTCTCCTGGGAAATTATCTTATTGTGACAATAGTGTTTTATAAATGGAAGAGAAGAGGCAGTAAGCCAAAAGATGGGAGTGTTGGAGCAGAAGCTGAAGGCAAAGGATTTTCCTCAGAAATGTCTGAGATGGAAACATTTCCCTAATTCTAGTACCCAGAATCTGGACTTCGAGACTCCTAAACTCAAGAAAGACTCATTGCAGCATAAGAGCTCTGTGGCAGCACAAGGAGTTCTGATTTTAAAAAGCACAGAAGGCTTGAGGCCTAAGCCATCATATCATGGGCTGGACAGGAAGAGGGAGGTGTTAAATGGGGTAGGCAGGAGTGGAAGGGGATGCTGATAAGAGGGAAAAGGGATGGGTCAAAACACACATAACAAGGGCGGGGAGCAACATGAATCTAATAGTTGTTTCTATAATTGGGAAATGTCTTTCATCAACTCCCTTCTGTAAAGCGCTCGTTTGTCAGATACCATTCTAAATTTAAGCATTTAACTTAAGACTGACTAGGAAGAAGGACTGGTCATCAACTTCCAAAATAAGAGGTCTTCGAAAACTCTATTAACAACAGAACTCACTTAGAGTAAACTAGAAGATATGACAACTAAGGCTGAGTCCTCATAAAGTAGGAGGTATAACTGTAAGCAGAAACTAGAGACTGTAACGTGGAAAGAGAGAAACGTGAATGCAAGAAAATAGAACATTATTAAGAAAGAAATAGAACACAGAAATATTGACAAACTAGGTATTGGCAAAATGAAAGACTGGCATGAGACAACAATCATATGATCTACTCTTCTGGAGATGAAAAGGTGAGGAAAAATGGGGTTGCTTTCATAGTTAAAAAAGTCATTTCTAGATCTATCTTGAAATAAAAAGTTGCGAATGACAGGATAATATCCATCTGTATACAAGAAAATCCAGTGAATACCACTATCATTCAAATATATCCACCATCAACTATAGCCAGAAATGAAAAAATAGATTTCTATCAACTTTTGCTTCAAGTCCTCCTCTCTTTCAGCAAGCAAGGTTGTGCCATCTGCATAACACAGGTTGTTGATGAGTCTCTCTCCAATCCTGATGCCACACCCCTCCTCATAGAGTCCAACTTCTTGGATAATTTGCCCAGTATACACATTGAAAAGTTATGGAGAGAGAATGAAACCCTGGCACATTTGCCTCTTAATTCCAAACCAGCTAGTGTTCCCCCATTCTTCCCAACATCAGCCACAACTTGTTATGATCTCCAGAGTGAAATGTCTGCATAGTCAATAAAGCATAAATGCACATTCTCTTGGTATTCCTTACTTTCAGCCAGGATCCACCTGACATCAGCGATTATATCCCTGGTGCTGTGGCCTCTTCTAAATCCTGCGTAAACTCCTGGAAGTTCCCTATGTATGTACTGTTCCACCCATTTTTTTAATGATCTCCAGCAATATTTTACTTACATGTGATATCAATGATATTGTTTGTTAGTTTCCATATTCAGTTGAATCACGTTTACTGGGAATGGGAACAAATATGAAGCCAGAAAAAGAACTGATGCCTTTGAACTGTGGTGTTGGAGAAGAGTAATCAACAGCCCCTAGACAGCGAAGAGAACAGATATGTCTTGGAGAGGGTACAGCCAGAACGCTCTATGGAAGCAAAACTGATGAGGCTTCACCTTCCATATTTTGGGCATGTTGCTAGGAGGTGCTATTCCTTAGAGAGGGCTGTAATGTTGGGAAGGGTGGAGGGTCAGTGAAGAAGAGGATATACTCCAAAGATATCATAACTGCCATACAAGCAGATACATGCAAACCCATGTTTAATGCAGCTTTGTTCACAATAGCAAAGAGCTGGTAACAACCCAAGCACCCATCAACAAACAAATGGATAGAGAAGCTGTGCACAATGGAATACTATGCTGCACTGAAAAACAAGGAACTCATGAAATATTATTCAAAATGGGTGACCCTGGAGGACATTATGCTGAGTGAAAGATGTCAGTCACAAAAGGACAAGTACTGCATAGTGCCACTGTTGTAAAACAGGACTGAGATCGGGGTTGGGGGGAGACAAAGAATAAATAACGTACACTGCACTGAAACAGACGAGGGAAAAACTGTTTAAAAGGGATATGTAATTAGGTATTATTGTCATGACAGGAGTCCAGAACAAAGGCTGCATCATGGAGTGGATCTGTGGGGAGGTATTGTGTAACAATGAAAGAATTTTTCCTTTACTTTTGAAATAGAAGAGTGAACTCGGGGGGCGGGGGGGTGGCAGGGAGAAAAGTGCAACAGTGAATGAATGGAAATCCAAAGTCTCTGTAAATTTTCATTAAAATGAATAATAATACTAAAAAGGGAAAACAAAAAAAATAAAGAGGGAGAAAGAGGAAGACCCTAAACCAGGTGGACCGACACACAATAGAACAGTGTTCAGAAGGTCACTATGAGTCTTACTCAACTCAAAGGCACTTAACACCACCATGACCAATACCAACTTTTGCAAACAGAAATCGACTGAACAAGCATTAATAATAATGGGTGACTGGAATGAAAAAGGTGGACACAGGGAAGAAGGATTAATAGTTGGAAAAACTTGGATTTGGTGACAGAAATGGGGATGTAGACAAAATGAAAGAGTTCTGTACAATCAATGATTTATTCATTGTAAATACTTTTTGTAAGTAGCATATAAAAGATATCATTTACATCTGTGGGAAGAATCACTGCAGAAGCTCAATATCAACTGTGAAAACTAGGCCAGGTGTTAATTGTGCATCATATCAATTATTCAATTGCAAGTTCAAGATGAAGCTAAAGAAGGTTAAATCAAATCCACAGAAACCAAAATTTGATCTCGAGTCTATTCAACTTGAAATTTCAAAACCATCCATCTCAGAACAGTTTTGAGGCCTTGAACAGTAATGAAGACCAGATGAGCTGTGGGAGGATAGCAAGAACATCATCCATGAAGAAAGCAAAAGATCATTACAAAGGCAGAGGAGGACGAAAAGACAAAGACAGTTTCGTAAGAGATGCTGAATACTGCACTGAGGAAAAAAAAAACAGAAAATGGAAGAAATCAAGAAATTAAGGAGATTTCTGAGGGCAGTGTGGGACAACAAAGCAAGTATTATAATGTAAAGAGCTGGAGTCAGGAAATCAAAAGGGCCAAACTTGCTTGGCATTTCTAAAGCTGAAAGAACTAAAGAACAAATTCAAGCCTCGAGTTGCAATACTTAAGGATGTTTTGGGCAGAACATTAAATGATCCAGAAAGCATTAAAAGAAGATGGAAGGAGCATTGAGAGTCACTGTACCAAACAGAATTGGCTGACATGGAAGAATTTCATGAAACAATGTATGAGTAAGAGCCTGTGGTAATGATGGAAGAAATTCAAGCTGCTCTGAAAGAACTAGCAAAAAAAAAAAAGACCCCAGGAACAGACGGCATACCAACTGACATATTTCAACAAACAGATGCTGCCTTGGATGCGCTTACCTAATTGTGCCAAGATATCTGGAGAACAACCACCTGGTCATATGACTGGAAGAGATCCATATTTGTTCCCATTCCAAAAAAAGGTAATCTGAGAGAGTACGGAAAATATCACATAATATCATTAATATTACATGCAAGCAGGATTCTGTTGAAAGTTATAAAAAAAAAAAGACTGGAACAGCAAACACATCAACAGAGAATTGCCAGACATGCAGTCTGCATTTAGAAGAGGCTGTGGTACTTGCGATATTATAGCTAATGTTAGATGGAGCTTGGCTGAAGGCAGAGAGTACCAGAGGAATGTCTGTTTCACACTGACTATGCAAAGGCATTTGACAATGTGGATCACAACAAACTGGCTAACTCTGAGAAGAATGGGAATCCCAGAACATTTGATTTTGCTTATGCAAAACCTATATATACTTGGACCAGGAGGCAGTCGTCAGAACAGAGCAAAGAAACACTGCATGGTTCAAAATAGGGAAAGGTGCACAAAAGGGATGTGTCGTATCTCCATACCTTTTCAATCTATGAATCATTCAGGAGGCTGGGCTCTATTAAGAGGAATGTGGCATCCGAATTGGAGGAAGACTCATTAACAACCTGCATCATGCAGATGACACAACCCTCCTTGCTGAAATTGAGGAGGACCTGAAGTTCTTGCTGCAGAAGGTCTAGGACTGCAGCCTTCAAATATGAATTGAAGCTCAACATTAAGAAAACAAAGATTCTCAATACTGTGCCAATTAGCAGCATTATGATAGATGGTAAAGAGATTGAGGTTGTTAACCTTTCATTTGCTTAGCTCCACAATCAACATTCACAATACCAGTATCCAGGAAATAGAATCAAAAGTTGCCTTGGGAAAGTCTGATATCAGGGACATCTCCAGAGTAATGAAGAGGAAAGATGTCAGTCTGGAGACTAAGATGCGCTTGATCTAGGCAATGGTCTTCACAATTATGTACTATGCATCAGAAACCTGGACAATGACTAGGGATGATGGAAAATTGATGCCTTTGAGCTGTGATGCTGGATCAGAGTAGTGAATAGACAATGGACTGCAAGCAGAATTAACAATTTCACCCTGGAGATGATGAAACCAGATTGCTCCTTGGAGGCAAGAATTCTGAAGCTCCATCTGACATAGTTTGGGCATGCTGCAAGGAAGGAAAGTCCTTGGAGAGGGAAATCATGCTTGGGAGGATGGAGGGACAACCCAAGAGAGGAAGAAATAGATGAAATAGATTGACTCGTTGACTGAGTGGGGGTATGTGTGTCAGAGACAATAAGGTTAGTTCACATGATTCAGAGCAGTTGGGCTTAGGGTCGCTATGAGTCATAGATGACTTGGTGGCACATAACAACAGCAAGAACAACAGTCTCAATTCTATCAGAAATTTGTTATAGTAACTCAGGAGATTTAACTCACTGACCTTGAAAATATTATGATGCTTCTTTAAGAATAATTTAAAAGTTGTGAACAGGACTGTAGGTTCCTGAATTACAGTAATTCTATCTAATGCATACATAGGTAGCATGCATAACTCTTTACACAGTAGTTAGTACAATATGAAGAACAATGATGGCATTATCAATAGTGTGTTGTGTTGTGTTGCTAACAAAAATATTTAGTATATGGAAGTCTGAATCCATGAGTCACTACTCAACACAAAGATGGACTGTATCCTCCTAATAACTTTTACAGCCTTGGAAATTGTATGGAGGAGGGTCGCTATTCTCTAGTGACCATTCTATGGACAGTCAAAATCCAGTAGAGAAGGCAGATGAGTTTAGTTTGGGTTTGACAAAATTTTGTATCAACATTGCTATTTTTAAAAATCATCATATAAATAGTACCAATATTTCTTGGAAAGTTCATTAGGGTTCAAAATATAATTTCCAACTTTAACTACCCCTGGTTTTAACTCTAGGGTACACAGCAACTGGACAATAACTCAAATAATAATTAAATAAAAATAACTCCGTATCCTTGAAAACTGAATATGGTAACTGTAGTGGAAATGCACTGAACATGTAGATTGCTTTTGGTAAGCTTGTCGTTTTCATAATATTGCATATTTTTACCCATGAGCAGGGAACATTTTTCCTTTTCTGTAGGTTTTTTATTGTCTCACACATAAATGTTCTGTAGTTTTCTTTGTATAGGTCTTTTGTGTTTCTAGTCAGGTTCACTCCCAAGTATCACTCAAGTTGTGATTGGCTATTGTAAATGATATTACTTTCTTAGGAAAAAGAAACTGTCAAGTTTATTTGGAAAGGAAAGAGACCTTGAATAAGCAAGGTACTTCTGAAAAATAAAAATGAAGTGGGAGGCATAACACTCCCTGCCCTCAAAATCTACTATACAGCGGTAGTAACCAAAATAGCATGTTTCTGGTACAATGACAGGCTCATAGTCCAATGTAACAGAACTGAGAACCCAAAAAATAGACCTATCAATCTATGATCAACTGATATTCAACAAGGAAATAAAACTTACCAAATGGGGAAATGACAATCTCTTCAACTAATGGCTCTGGCAAAATTGGACTGCTACCTGAAGAAAGTTGAAACAGTATCTACATCTGATACAATACACCAATATAAATTCAAGGTGGATCAAAGACCCGGGAATAAAACCCAAAATCATAAAGGTAATAAAAGACAAATTGGGATTAAACTTAGATGGCCTAGTCTATAGTATAAATAAGCTGCCAAATACATCCAGAAATGCACAATTTCGAGAAGATAAAATTGATTAATAGGACCTTCTAAAGATTAAATTTCTATGCACATCAAAAACAATTTCCACAATGTATACAATTTTTTTAAGTAAACCAGTATAAAATTAAAAAAAATAAAAATCTAAAATAAAGAAACATTTTGGTATCAAAGATATGTTTGCTTCATAGAATGAATCTGGGAGGGTTCCATCTTCTTCTATTTTCTGAAATAATTTATGTAGAATTGGTAA
>NW_006399907.1:4091517-4115722 GCF_000299155.1 Elephantulus edwardii | reverse complement strand
CCAAAATCTCTGTAAATGTTTATGAAAATTAATAAAATATAATTATAGAAAAAAAAAAAAAAGAAACATTTTTCAACAGTGTCAAAAGAAAACCTCCAGACTGGGAAAAATCATTTTGCAATACCATTTCAGATAAAAGTCTCACAAAAAGTTTACAGAATCCTACAGGGAATCTACAAGAAGAAGTCTGATAACAAATTACAAAATGGACAAACAATATGGAAAAGATATTTTATAGAGGAAGATATTCAGATGGCCAACAGACACATGAAAAAAATGCTCAAAATCACTTGCAATAAAATAGATGCAATTCAAAACCACAATGAGATATCATCTCACCTCAGTAGCAGTGGCAAAATTTAATAGGACAGTAAGTAATAAATGTTGGAGAGAATGTGACAAGATAGAAACATTTATACACTGTTGGTAGGATTGTAAAATGCTACAATGACTCTGGAAGGTAGTTTGGTGTTTCCTCAAAAAGCTGAACATTAGAAATTCTACTGCTTGGAATATACTCCAAGAAAATGAGAACTGAGGCACAAAAGAAGATTTGTATACCAATGTTCATAGCAAGATTATTCACTATTCCAAGAACATGGAAACAGTCAAAATGATCAACTTAACAATCAAAGAGACTGATAAATTATGATATTTTATTATTACACTATATAATTATGATATTATTCTACATTATCCAGATGTAACATATAGGAGCAAAGATTTTGTAAATCACTGCATAACTTGCGAGGGACTAGAAAGCATTATATTAAGTGAACGAACTCAGTCTCCTAAGGACAAACACTGAACAAGACCATTTTTATAGAAATAGAAAGATAACCAGTAAAATGTGTATGAGGATCCAACTGCAGGAGGTGCAGAGAGGAAGGATGGGAAGGGGACGGTAATCATAAGGTCACACAATTTGATGGGTGGAGGAAAGACTGGGTAAAGGAAATTGGAAAGATGTGGTGTGAAAACCATGTATACTAACTTTGTTAGTAAACCAGTATAAAATAAAAATTTTATTTAAAAAGATAAATAATAACTGTCAGTGCCTTTAAGTAATTCTTTTAGAATAGAGATTTCTATTCTTCTCTTTAATAGGATTATTTTGTTAAAATAATAAAACACAATCTAAGTGTGTTCAACATGTCCCTCACTTTATCTAAGACAGATATTATGACCTTTTTTAGAGGGGCCAGGCCCCATATACTTCTTCTGGTCTTAAAGTTGAGGAGGTGAGAGGGTCTGTTGTTCAATAGTCCTTTGAACTAACTGCTTAATACATCATTACTTTTCTTGAATTTTCGTAGGTCTGAACACGGAGAGGACCACAGTTGTACCGAAGAAGACTGCTTGCAAACTTAGAAGATTCCAGTGACTAGTCAACAAAATAGGATAAAGAATACTGTCTTTGCAGACTCTATTGTACCAATTATCTCTGCTGGCCTGAAGATTATGATTTCTAGATGCAAGTTCAAGAAACTCATCCCCTTAAGTTTTTGAATAGGATTAAAAATCATACATACATTTTCAGTCTGTTGGCTCTTCTATATCATTCACTCATCTAGAGTCAATTCCATCTTTTAACACTCATTGTTGTTTTGCCTTCTGTTAGCCCTTCTGTATCATTCTAACACTCACTGTCATCTAGACGTTGTGGTTGTTGTTATGTGCAGTCCAGCTGAGTACTATTCAGACAAATCTTATGAACAACAAATCGAAACTCTGCCCGATCTGGTGCCATCCTCATCATCCTGACACAGTTGAACCTATGACCACAGACATTACCAATACATCAATCCATGTCTTTGAAGGTCTTCCTCTCTTCTTTGCTGACCCTCCACCTTTCCAAGCATGATATATTTTTCCAAGGAATAGCCACTCCTAACAACATGTCTCAAATATGTGATATGAAGCTTAGCTATCTCTGCTTTCAGGAAGCATTCTGGTTGCACTTTCTCCAAGACATATCTTTTCCTTCCCATGGAAGTTTATGGGATATTCAGTACTCTTCTTGAGTTTTAATACCAGGAGCTCACCCAGGGTGCTCAAATTTTAGCAGAGCTTCCAGTTATGACAAACTAAAAAGGGCTGGACATCTACATCTGAAATAATTGGCCTTTAAAAATACAAACACTCATAGCAACCATCTCTTCAGCTTCAATGCTGTAATTTTTAAGTGTTTTTATTAATTTTAATGAAAGTTTACAGAGACTTAGGGCTTCCCGTCATTCATTGTTGCAATTTTCTCCCTGCCCACTCCCTCCCTCCCTCCCCAATTCACTCTTCTCCTTGAAAAGTTAAAGAAAAATGCTGTAAATTTTAATGGTTATTGATGTTGTTGTTATGTGCCCTCAAGTCGTTTGCGACTCATAGGGATCCTATGTACAACAGCCCTAAACCCTGCTCTATCCTGTGCCAATCACACTGCCTCTGACACACCCATCCCGATTACCCCAGTCACTGAATCAATCCATCTCATAGAGGGTCTTCCCCTCTTGTACCGTCCCTCCACCCTTCCGAGCATGATGTCCTTATCCAAGGACCAGTCCCTCCTTACAACATAAAAATTCATCTGACATTGGCCATGATGTCTGTAGAAAAAAGGCCTCTTCTAAACCCAGGTTGTATTTCTGATAGTTCTCTGTTGATGCATTGTTCCAGTTGTTTATGATAAACTTTAGGAGGATTTTGTTTGCATGTGATATTTGTGAAATTGTTCTATAATTTTCACACTCTGTTGGATCACCTTTTGTTGGGAATGGAAATAAATATGGATCTCTTTGAGTCAGTTGGTCAGGTAGCCATCCTCAAGATTTCTTGGGACATCCTAAAGAACTTGTTCATGACTGCATCTGTTTGTTGAACTATGTTAACTGGTTTTCCATCAATTCCAGGGGCCTTGTTTTTTGCCAATTCCTTCAGAGCAGCTTGAACTTTCTCCTTCATGACCATTACCTCTTGATCATATGCTGTTTCATTAAATTCTTCTGTGTCAGCCAATTCTTTTTGGTATACTCAGTTTACTCCTTCCATCTTCTTTTGATGTTTCCTGGATCATTCAATATTCTGATCATAGCATCTTTAAGTCTTTCAAGTCAACACTCGAGTTTGTTCTCCAGCTCCTTCAGCTTAAGCATGGAGAGATAATTAACACTGCATTGGAAAAAAATGAGCAGAAGAAATTATTGAATGGAATACATAATTGGGCATTATGTATGCTAACACTCTGGAACAAGAGTGCACTGGGAAGTGGACTGATGAGGAAGGGAAGTGGAGGAAAGAAAATGTACATCAATGCATGAATAAAGATTTTATTAAATGCCAAGCAAAATTACAGAAAATTATTTGGAGATACAAAAAGAATTAATGTTGATGAAAATCTACAAAGAAAAGGTGATGTGAAAACAAAACATAAAAAGACTATACTGATTTGTGGGGGAAAAAGTTGAGCTTTTTTCTTATGGCTTTCATTTACTTAACAGGTTCAAAATACAAGCCCAGGTTCATGTTATTCTGCAATCCAGGCTGGCAAAATTAAGCAACATTCAGATCCCATCAGCTCAACCCTTCAAGAAAATGAAGGCACATGTTCTTAGAATAAATTCCAAATATTTGAAAAGTTGAGTGATGAATGTGGTCTTTTTTTTTTTTTGTAAGGAAATAAGACAGCAAGCATTACTTAAATTTCAGAAAACCTGGATTATAAAAACAAAAGATTTCTTACTCTCCTTTTTCCTTAATTTAAAAAGAAATATAGCAAGGTCATGTTAAGGCTGCTGAAAATGTATTCTGTTACAGATCTCAAACACTTGGAATTAAAGTGATTCTTAAGTTTTTCTATGTATTTGAATTACAGTGCAGTGGTACTATACAATTCAAAAAGGAAAAATGTTAAATTATGGGTGGAGATGTAAACATGGAAATTCAATACAGTCTAGCCATTCTATAAAATGCTTTGGAGGCTGTGAAAGCCAAAGAAAACCTTAAGGAGAGAGAGAATCATTCCTGTTGGCCTTGTTGTTAAGGGATTCTAGTAACATAAGAGTTGTTACCTCAAACACCACAGAAGTCTCCCAGTGAAAATTTCTTTTGTGCCATAGATAACACATTAAAATTAAGAAGTTTCTAAAATTAAGTATAGCACAGAGACTCTACATGTGTGCTTTCCAAATACTTTAAACTTCTGAAAAACTGCCATATGGACCTGCCTATCCCTCAGATGCCACAATATTGTTCCTTGTGAGTTGAGTAAGAGCTACAGTTTCACATACAAAAGAAAACAATTTTTTTCCTTAAAGTTTGATTGAAACGAACTCTTCAGAATGACGTACAGGGTTAAAAAACCAACAACAAAAAAGCCCAGCCCATAGTTGTTAGGTTGATTCTTACTCACAACCTTCAACAGACTTCCAAGACTGTAAATGTTAATAGGAAGAGAAAGTCTATCTCCCTTCTGAGCAGCTGGCGAATTGAAATCATTATTTTTTTTTTATTAGCTGTACAATATGCTACACACTACTCCACCAGACTAATGGACTAAGCATCTCTCAATTTTCTACAATTACATCAGAGACCTATCTACATATGCGAACTATTGTTGTTGTTGCTGTTATGTGCTTTCGAGTTGCTTGCAACTCATAACTACCCTATGTACAACAGCTCTAAACTCTATCCTGTGCCAACCTCACTGTCTCTGACACACCTACCCCAACTACCCCAGTCACTGAATCAATTCACCTCACAGAGGGTCTTCCTCTCCTGTACTGTCCTTTCACACTCCCTAGCATGTCATCCTTCTCCAAGGACTGGTCCCTCCTTACAACATGCCCAAAGTATGTCAGGCAAAGTTTCAGAATCCTTGCCTCCCAGGTGCAGGCAGCCTAGTTTAATCCTCTCCAGGATGAACTTGTTTGTTTTCCTAGCAGTCCATGGTATATTCAATACTTTTACACCATCACAGTTTAAAGGCATCAATTCTCCTTCTATCCTCCCTAGTCACTGTCCAGATCTCTGATGCATAGCAAGTGACTGCAAAGACCATAGCCTGTATCAGGCACACCTTAGTCTCCAAAGTGACACCAATGCTCTTCAGTACCTTGGAGAGGTCCCTAACAGCAGACTTTCCCATAGCAATATGTCTTTTAATTTCCTGCTGCTGATACCAAGTGTGTTGACTGTGAAGACAAGCAAACTAAAGCTTTTAACAATCTCAATCTCTTCACCATCCACCCTGATGCTGTCCATTGGCCCAGAGGTGACAATCTTTGTTTTGTTATTGAGCCTCAATCCATACTGAAGGCTGCAGTCCTTGATCTTCTGCAGCAAGCACTTCAGATCCTCCTCCGTGTCAACAAGCAGGGTTGTGTCATCTGCATAACATTCATTGTGGATGAATCTTCCTCCAATCCTGATGCCACACTTCTCATACAGCCCAGTCGCCCGGATAGTCTGTTCTGCATATAGGTTGGACACATCAATTTTGAACCATGCAGTGTTTCCTTGATCTGTTCTGGTGACTGCCTCCTGGTCCAAGGAGAGGTTTCACATTTAGCACAATCAAGTGTTCTGGGTTTCCCATTCTTCTCAGAGTCAGCCATATTTTGTTGTGATCCACACAAACGCCTTTGCATAATCAATGAAACACAAATAGACATTATTTTGGTACTTCCCGCTTTCAGCCAAGATCCATCTAAGATTAGCTACAATATGCCTTGTACCACAAATCCTTCTAACCCAGCCTGCACTCTGGCAGTTCTCTGTTGATGTGCTGTTTCAGTCGTTTTTAGATAATCTTCAGTAGAATGTTGCTCACATGTGCTATATCAAGGATATTGTTCAATGATTTCCACAATCTGTTGGATAAACTTTCCTCGGAATGGGAACAAACACAGATCTCTTCCAGTCTGTTGGCCAAGTGGTTGTCCTCTAGATTTCTTGACACAACTTGGTGAGCACATCTAGGGCAGCATCCATTAGCTGAAATACGTCAATTGGTATACCATCAATTCCTGGGGTCTTATTCCTTGCCAATTCCTTCAAAGCAGTTTGAACTTACTCCTTTATCACCAAAGCCTCTTGCTTAAATGTTGTTTCATGAAATTCTTCTGTGAACTATTTAGCTTAAATATATGTATTAATTTCTCCAAAAGGTAAGGTATTCTGTTGAACAAAGTCCTACATCAACACTCAAGTGACCTCATATTTTGAGCTTTTACAGTTGGATTTATATTTGTTTGAACAATCTTGTGTTTCTCTCTCTATGCCACGTCCTCATCTAATAGTGAGACTAGTAGTGTTTATTATATGCCAATCAAGAAGAAATCATGTTAAATTATGATAGGTTAATTACTAATATTAAAAGAATTAACTGTTCTAAGAATTTACTAATTTCTGAGAATGAAATAAAATTTTCCATAATATATTAAATTATGATATTTAGAGTTAATTCTATATCCAAGTATTTAAATTATTAGACCCAAAGCCTTTTAGGAAGAAAGGTTTATATATCTCCTTTCCCAAATCAGCCAATGACAATCTTATGGATCAAAATGATTGATCAATTCATGATGTTGAGCTGCCAACTCAACAGTAGCTAATAACAACTAACTATTATTAGAAGGACAAGTAATTTTCTCCATATTATCTGAGATCCATTTATCAAATATAAATCATATTGAGGTAGCTTTAAAATTATCAGACATTCCTTCACAATAAAAAACCATCAAAATAGAGAGATTACAAATCTGATTAAAATTAATTCTGATAGCAGTAACACTGATGATTAAATTCATGATTGTGTTTCATTGTTACTACAAAGATAGAACTTTGTGAATTTAGAAATATATTTAAGATTTTAAACTGGTTATTCTCCAATTAAAAGATGATAGTAATATTTTATGAAGTCATAATCAATTAATTGCAAATTAGAAACATGGTAATTGTTATCCACATCAGAAATTATGAAGTCTAACAAAAAGAAAAATGCAGAGATCCAAATTATGATGAAAGCAAATTTAGTTCCTGTATTACACATATTTCTGTACATTTTTTATTTTGTAATGCATGTCAAATGAGTATGTATTGGTTTCACAGAATGTATGTTTTATAAATCAGAGTGATCATTAATGTTAAACATAGCTCTCAATTTTTTTTAAATTGGCAGAGTCAAACATTAGGAATAGACCCCATCACTTCTATAAATTATTTTTACATATTCTCATTTAAATTGGTTATTGTGTGCTCTTACTAAAATTGGAACAATTCAGAGAAGATTAGTATGGCCTCTGAGTAAGGATGACATGCTAATTCACGAAGTGTTCCATGATTTTCTCTTTTCTAATAAATTTTGTAATTTATACTAGTTATTGCTTTCTGTTATCATTTTTCTTAAAAAAAGTTACACCAGAAATCATGTTTAATCATAATGTATTGCAAAACTTCTGTATTTACTTTAAGGAAAAAACTGAAAATGATCCTGTTTGTCCTGTTAAAAAAAAAAAAACAACAACCCTTCTTGTTCTTATGTGTCACCAGGTTGACCATGACTTATAGTAATAGAGCTCTGAACCTTGCTCCACCTTGAACCAATTTCACTGTCTCTGGTATAACTACTCCTATTACCCCAGTCACTCAGTCTATCTCATCCAGGGTCTTCCTTTCTTACACTGTCCCTCCACCCTTTCAAGTATATATAACACCCTTCTCTAAGGACTTGTCCCTCCTGGCAACATGCCGAAAGAGACTGAGGTTCAAAATTCTAGCCTTCAAAATCAGGAGCAGCCTAATTCCACCCTCTCCAGAACAGAACTGTTTGTACTCTTAGTAGTCTATAGTATGTTGAATACTCTTCTCCAGCATTACAAAGCAAAGGCATCAATTCTTCTTCTGTCATTCTTAGTTACTGCCCAGCTCACTAATGAGTTGTAAGCTTTGGGAAGACCATGGCTTGAATCAGACACACCATAGTCTAGACCGACATCACTGTTTTTTCAGTACACTGGAGAGGTCCTTGACAGATTTTCCCAATACAATTCATCTTTTGGTTTTCTGGCTGCTGGCACCAAGAGTGCTGATTGTGGAGCCAAGAAAACTAAAGGTATTAACAATCTCAGTCTCGTCTCCATCTATTATGATGTTGTCATTTGGCCCAGTGGTGAGAATCTTTGTTTTCTTGATGTTGACCTTAAATCCATATTAATGGCTGCAGTCTTTGACCTTCTGCAACAAATGCCTCAGGTTCACCTCAGTTTCAGCAAGAAAGATTGTGTCATCTGCATAAAGTAGGTTATTGATTGAGTCTTCCTCTAATACTGATGCTACATTCCTCCTCATAAAGTCCAGCCTCTTGGATGATCTGTTCTGCATACAGATTGAATAGGCAGAGAAATAGGATGCATCCTTGGCACACACCTTTGCTGATTTTGAACCACAGTGTTTCCTTGCTCTGTTCTTACAATTGATTCCTGATCCAAGTATAAGTTTTCCATACTATCAAGTGTTCTTGGATTCTCATTCTTCTCTAGGTTATCCACATAGTCAAATAACTTTGCATAGTCAAGGAAACACAGACAATCTTCCGGTACTCTTTGCTTTCAGCTAAAATCCATCTGATGTTGACTATAATGTCCCTAGTGCATGGCCTTTTCTAAACCCAGCCTGCATATCTGGCAGTTCTCTGTTGATGTACTGTTCCAGTCATTTTCAGTTAAATCTTCAGCAGGATCTTGCTTGCACGTGATATTAATGAATGATATTGTTTGATAATTTCCACTTTTATTTGGAATAGGAACAAATAAAAAGGGACCATCTCGTTTGGAAATAGGGATAAAAATGGATCACTACCAGTTAGTGGTTTAGGTAGTTGTCCTCCAGATTTGTTGGCACAACCTGGTGAGTGCATCCAGGGCAGCATCTGTTTCTTGAAATATGTCAAATGGTATGAATTCAATTCCTAGAACCTTATTTTTTTGCCAATTCCTTCAGAGTAACTTGAACTTCCTCCTTCATCACCATAGTCTCTTGATATATGCTGTTTCATGAAATTCTTCTGTGTCAGCCAATTCTTTTTGGTGTAATGACTCTGTGTATTCCTTCCATCACCTTTTGATGCTTTTGGGGTCATTCAACATTCTACTGATAGCATCCATAAGTACTGCAACTTGAGGCTTGATTTGTTCTTTAGTTCCTTCAGCTTAAGAACTGTTGAGTGAATTCGGCCCTTTTTTTTTTTTAATTTAGGTTGTTTATTTTTCATTTCAATGAACATCAACAGAGATTTTGGGATTCCATTCATTCATTGTTGCACCCTTCTCCCCGCACAAACCCCCCCCCCCCCCCGTTTGCTCCTCTCCTTGAAAAGCAAAAGAAAAACTCCCTCATTGGTACACAATCCCCCCCCCGCACCTCCCCAAACCCCACCCCCTAGCCCCAAATATAATCCACTCTACAACCCTCATTGCATACTCCTACGATAAAAATAATGCCCTAAAATATAATACTTTTAGACTATTCTCTCTCCCATAGATTTCAATGCCGTAAAGACTGAGAAAAACTGGATGAAATATGTTTACGGCCCTTTTGATTTTTGCACTCCAATGCTTTGCACATCATAATACTTTGCTTTGTCTTCCCGAGATTCCCTTTGAAATCTTCTGTTCAGCTCATTAACATATTGATGTCTTCCCTTTGCTTTGTTTTCCTCGCACTCTAGCACAATATTCAGAGTCTCTTCTAACATCTAACTTCAACTTTTCTTCTCCCTCAGTCTTTGTAATGATATTTTACATTCTTTATGGATGATATTCTTGGTATCATGCCACAATTCATCTTTTCTTCACTCAGAAAATTTATTAATAGAAAAACTCATTATAGTATGCATTCGTTCTTCTTTGGTCTATCTTGTATTTGACCAACTTCATCTTGCATAGAAAGCAACTGAAAATAACATTATTTGGGTAAGGCATACCTTAGCCTTTAAATTTAGTTGCTTGTTTTTTTTCTTCTAAGTTTTTCTGGCTACATGTTTATTCAACACAAAACAATTCCCTCCAACTTTACTGAGGTGGCAGACCATGTCCACGACCAAATCCACCTCTAAACTGGAATTCAGTTGCTGACCCAGCCCCAGCCTTGGCTTTCATGTCGGCACCAGGAGGCACTGTGTCTCTGTCAGCCTCCCTCGTGTCAATCTTGCTAGCAGTTCACCTTCCAGACCTTTCGGTCATGGCCTGCAGTCTCAGGATGCTGCAGCGCAAGGTGGCAGGAACAATCTCAGGGGATAGATGTTGGTAATCACGTAGATACTGGATACCCTCGTTGGTAAGTTACCATTAGAAATATCTCTAGGCGAACTTTTCCTTCACACAACCTCGTGACTTGAGACTCTGCATGGCCTTCATGACATAAAGGTTGGGCACGTTTTTGTCTGCCAGTTTAGGGTGCTTTGGCATGTGGACATCCTTCTTGGCCACCATCACCCCCTCCTTAAAAAAGGAGTTCATATACGGCAATCTGGTTCTTCTTGGGCATCAACGTCGCAACGGTGGATGTCTCTATTTAGCTTTTATTGATATAATAATTTGAAATTAAACTAGTTTTGTGGCTTTTTATAGGATTGATTAGAATATGAGGTTTCTCATAAAAGAAATAGCTTACTGACTTTATAGTATACCTCCCAGAGAAATGAGAAAATATTTGCTTTTTGAGTTCTGTAGAATTAGATATATTCATTTTGGGTTTTCATTTTGTACACTACACAACAAAGATAAACATTAAAAAATAGATTATCTTATTAATTTTAGTACGTTTAAACGAGAATATATAAAAATAATTTCCAAGAATGATAAAGAACTTGTTTCAGAAGATCAAAGACTTTAGCCTTTAATAGAGATATCATCTCAACATCAAGAAAACAAAAGGTCCTTACCACTGGGCCGGTGAGCAACATCATGATTAAACAGAGAAAAGACTGAAACTATCAACAGTTTCAACTTACTTGGATCCACATTTAATACCCTGGGTACCAGCAGTCAGGAGATGAAGAGATGTATTGTTTGGGCAAGTTCACTCTCAGGGACCTCGACAAAATACTTAAGAGCAACGATGTCAGTTTCAAGATTAAGGATGCCTGAGTAATGCATGGTCTTTTCCATTACATGCTATGCAGCCTAGAGATGAGAGACTGACAATGAATAAGGATAGCAGAAAATGAATTGACACTTTTGCATCACAGTTTTTCTTTTGGTGTGCCCAAATTTATTGAAAATATTACAGCACAGCAAACAGACTCAAACGGCTCCACGTGGTGTTTTGAAATTCATCCTAACTGTGGGCTGAGTGACCTGGAGGTTGGACAGACTGCCAAAGTCCAAGAGTTTCAGCATTTCCTTAGTATCAGGATCTACTTCAATGATCTCCTGATCCAGGGCTGAAACCTCTGGTACATAATTATCTCTCCTTTCTCTCTCCTCCTCCTGCAGCTTAATGGAGATGCCTCTCACAGGCCCTCTCTGAATCTGCTTCATCAGATGTGTGACATAGCCTGCTATCTTGTTCCGGAGTTTCTTGCTGGGAATGATGGCGATCTCCTCGCACACGCGCTTGTTCGTGTGGAAGTCACCCAGGCGCGTGTAGTATTTCTCAATGATGACCCGGGCCGCCTTCTTCACGGTTTTGGTGCGAACGCGACCCATGTTGGCGGGTCCTTGGTGAAAGAGGAACTCGCATCATGGTTTTTGAGAATAGTAATGGATATTCCATGGACTGCAAAAAGACTGAACAGGCCCATCTTAGAAAAGGTGAAGCCAGAGTGCTCTTTAGAGGTAAGGATGGCAAAACTTAGTCTCTCGTGCTTTGGACATATTAGATATCTTGCTTTAAAGGGTAGAGGGCCATCAAAAACAGAAGAAAGTCCCCAATGAGATGAATTAACATACACTGCAGCTAAAGTGTATCAGAGAAGGTAAAGATGGTACAGGATAGGACATAATTCATATCTGTTGTTCACAGGTTGCTATTAGTCATACTCAACAGCATTTAACAGTAACAACAATGGTCACATGATTGAATCTGACAACAGCAACCTGAAAGTGGTTTGCAGAATTTCTACTTAATGTTCTTAAGATAGAAACTGCTTGCCTTTCATGAACTTCTATTTTTTTGTAAAGCTAGAAAGTGAACAAAATACTAATTTAAAAATTTCAATCAGGAGGATAAAGATAAATGGTGTAATGAGAATCTTTAAATACAGAAATAGAAAGCTACTTGCTGAGAATTGTTCAGCCATTCTACAAGTCTGGATTCCTGTATGGCCTTATCCATAGAGTCCACAATAAACAATTTTCTCTAAACAAGTGCTGTAGAAATTCTTTGGAACAGCAAATTAGACTATGCTCTAACAAATAAATCCAGCTCTGGCAGTGCTCAAACAAATACACATAGCCCTGGTAGTATACTGTATTACCTGCTGGGCTTCTAACTGAAAGGGCAACCATTCAAATTTACCAGCTTCTTTCCAAGAGAAAGATGTGCAATCTTTGCTTATAAAGAATCAAATTAATAGATGGCAGTGAGTTTATTTATTTAAACACAACAACCAGAAAAGGCAGATATCTGTGTGCTCAATACTATAAAGTTAAGACATTAACCAATATAATATAAAAAATTAAGAAATGGATAAAGAGAAAAGGTAAACTAAATCTGTAAATAAAGGCAAGAACTGTACCAAGGAACTCTAGATTCACATTCAGCTCTTACAAAAACTATCCCATGCTCTTTTTCACTAGCCGGAGTACTGGGGTTTTAATAAATAAATAAAAAATCTGTAACATGCACCCAGATCTACACTCATAAGGTATCAAAGGTAAATATCAATATGAACAGGCAAAAAAAAAAAAAAAGACATAATAGCAAGGCTAAAACAATGACACAGCTCAGGACAGATGTGTGTGACTGTAATTTGGTTGTATACCTAACTTACTTGACAAATCTAGACATAATCTATAGAGCTAATGCATATTAATTTTTTACTAAAATCTATTTGAGTAATTTTTTCAGATATTTTATGATAACTGAATATTGAAAAAATTTTTCAGAAAATCCAGAATGAGAATAAAGGACCACATAATTGGCAGACCATATTGGTTGGAATTGTTAGAACACATACTCTTTATATATATATATATTATCATAGAAGAACTCATCCAGTAAGATTGCTTAACAAGCTCGTTGTTGTTTTAGGTGCTATCAAGTCAACTCTGACTCATACCGACCCTATGAATAACAGATCTGAACTGTGTCCTGATCTCCACAATCCTCACAGTCTCTGATTTGTGTGAGCCTATTATTACAGCTGACTATGCCTATATATATTGTTGAAGGTCTTCCTCTCTTTTTGTGACCCACTACCTTTCCCAGAATGACATCTTTTTCCATGAATGTCCTATCCTGACAACATGCTCAGATTATGTGAGACAAAGGTTCACCACCTATTCCTCTAAAGAACACCCTGGAGGCACTTCACCCAAGAAAAACATGTTTCTTTGACAAAACATAGGAAATTCAATACTCTTGTCCAACATCACAACTCAAAGGTATAATTTTTTTTCTGTATTCTTAGTGCATTGTCTAAGTTTTAGATACACTGTCAGTACCTGAAGAAAAGAAAGAGGGGGGCATGAAAGTCCAAATAACAATACAAAACATGGCTTGGATGGGGTACAATTTAAGTCTTTAACTACTAACTTTGCTCTTTAGCACTCTGGAGAGATCCTTGACAGTAGATTTACCCAATGTAACATTTCTTTTGATTTTTTTGACTGTTATAAAGATAGCTATTGATTGAGGAGTCAAATAGAATAAAACACTTCCAACTTTTCTCCATTTATCATGGTCTCAATGGCAAAATTTTTGTTTTTTTCATGGTGAGATGTAATTAATATTGAAGGCCGAGGTCCTTGACCTTCCTTCTGCAGCAAGTGTTTCAAGTCCTCATCACTTTTCTCAAACAAGGTTGTATGATCTATATAATGTAGGTTGTTGGTAAATCTTCCTCCAATTCTGATGACACATTGTTCTTTGGCGCCCAGCTTCTAAGATAAGCTTCTTGGTGCTTTTAAGCTTAAGTACTACAAAAGATAGCCCACTGCGATGGAGTCAATTCTGACTCGTAATTATCCTCCAAGCTGTAAATCGTTATGGAAAGAGACTGCTTATGCTTCTTTAGTAGTAGCTTAAGCTTAGATAGCAGTGAATAATTTATTTTTTAAAAAAACACATCAACTTCATAAAAACTGGTTAAGAAAGATAATATCAATATGAATCAAGTAACATACAAATAATGGAGGATCTTCAATTTTTATGTTATTCAATAAAATAATCTGTATTTAAAGAAATATCTGGGCTGACAACAATAAAATTTACACGCTAACATCAGTCACATATATTAAACTGATGTTATAACAAGAAGATATTGCTGTTATTATCTACCATAGAGTTGGAACTAACCGATAGCTGTTGCCCACATTTCTCCCCAAAAGCAGTTGCTGGCCTTGAACTGAGTGGTTTTGGGATTGCAACACAGCTTTTTGCCACTAGGCCACCAGAGCTAGTATTGTCTAAAATTCACTGAAGAAGCTAAGCAAAAAAAAAAAAATCACTGAGGAGGAAAATGCTAGGGTTATCATATAAGTCACACAGCAAGTAACAAATGTGTATTAATTTCAAAATTTTATCTTTGGATTTCTTTTTAATGATTACTTTAATACCATGTATCATAGTGAAATGTATATCTTCAATAGAAAATGAAGTCCCCTTTATTCCTTTGACAATAAAGTGGATGAGCCAGTTACAAAGTAAAGACAAGCTTTAAATCTATATTAGAACAAGTTCTCTTGCAAAGCTTCCAATGCCTTTGGTTTTGGAATAGCTTGGAAAAAACCACAAGAATAGCCTTGCATGCAAAATTTTGGCTTAGGCCAGGAAACTCAGAGGCACACAAGAACAATTCTCAACTACCAAACCTTTCTCAATTCTCCATAAGGTTAAGTTTGGTGGGAGGGATAAGAAAGGACAAGCCAAGTCGTTAGTTCCAAACAAATCACTTGTATCTAGCATAATTTTGGGCCAAACTCTATTGGCAAAAGGAAAGAAGTGTATTTGTCCAGGAAAAATCTGATCATACGATAAAAAGTGGAATTTATGAGAATCCTTGTTCACTGAAATAACTGAAACTATAAATTTATTTCATACTTCTGGGTTAACAAAATGGTGGAATTCCAATAAAGACATATTGACAGACCTCATATATCTTAATTTTTGCTTCTTTCCTCTTTGTACAAAATTTTACCAGTATGTCATCAAAACATTAAAAGAAGAGAAAACAAAGTTGTTCCTCTCTTTTCAGAGCACAACTTTACATAATACAAGTAATTCTACACCCTGGGAAAAATTGATTTCTTAAAAGCAATATTCACTTTTTTATTAAAAAAAATACAAACAATCCAAAAGTTCAAATAAAATACTAGCAAGTAAATGCTTTTGAAAAATGAAAAACAGTCACCATGTAATTCTCCAAGAAACACTTGTTAACATTCAAAGCAATTCTTACCAAAAGACATTTAAGATTATTTAAACTTTCAGAAAATGTATAAAGAACTAACATTCTTAAAGCCAAGGACCAACACTACTCTCAAAGCCACCACTGATTAATGTAAATAAGTTATCAATGGTTTCACTTGAAGTCAATCTCTGAGCATCTTGGAGGCAAAAATGACAAAGCTTTGCCTCTCATCCTTTTGATATATTGTTGCTGTTGTTAGGTGTCATCAAATCAAGTATAATCCATTGTGACCATATAAATAACAGATCTGAACTCTGTCCTATCCTGTGTCATCCTCATACTTCCTGACACCTGCGGAGCCCATTGTGGCAGTTAATGTGTCAATCCAGCTCGGAGTTATGATGATTGGCCCCATGTGGAAGCTACAGCTGAGCAAGAAGACTGGCGGGTCTGGAATGCAGGGAAAAGTATGGATTCCTGAGCATGCAACCGAAAGCCATTTGAGCCTGGACAGCAATCACTAGAGATGAGTTGACCAAAACCCAACCTGATAAAGAGAGGATGTTCCATGCTGTGAGCTAGGGTTAACTGCTACAACCTGCAGCTTACTCTGGCTTCAATTTGGTTTGTGGATGCAGATGTTCCAAGTTGTCAAGTTGAACACAGGATTCTTCAGTATAAACAACACACTTGTTCCCTGTGCACTGATTTGATTAGGATGGCTGTTGTTGTTAGGTTCTACTGAGTCAAGCACGACTCATAGTGATCCTATAAACAAAAGATCTGAACCCTGTTCTATCCTGTGTCATCCTTACACTTCCTGACATATAAGAGTCCATTGCAGCAATCATCATGTCAATCCACCTGGTTGAGGGTCTTCCTCTCTCCTTCACCAACTCTCCACCCTTTCCACATTCATATCCCTCTCCAAGGAATAATACCTCCTAGCAATATGTCCGAAGTATATCAGGTGAAGCCTCATCATTCTTTCATCCAAAGAGCACTTGGGCTGCATCCTCTCCAAGACATATCTGTCTGTTCTCTTAGCCATCCATGGAATGTTCAGTGTTCTTCTCCAACACCACAGCCCAAAGGCATCAATTATTTTGCTGTCATCCTTATTCACTGTCCTGGTCTCAGAAGGATAGTTAGTAATCACAAAGACCATGGCCTGAATCAGACGTTCAAAGATGTTCAAAGGGCCAAATAGTAGTTTGAGGACCAAATTACTCCTCAATAACTTGGAAAAGTCCCTAACTGCAGCTTTTCCTAAAACAATGTGTCTCCTTATTTCCTGATTATGCATACCAATGGTGTTAATTGTGGATCCAAGCAAGACAAAGGTGTTGACAGTTTCAATCTCCTCTTCATTTATCATGCCACGGCCTATTGGTCCATTGGTAAGAATCTTTGTTTTCTTGATACAGGTATGCAATCCATACTGAGCTGCATTCCTTGATCTTCTGCAACAAGTGGTTCAATCTTCCTCACTTTCAGCAAGCAAGGTTGTGTCATCTGCATAACCCAGGTCATTGATGAGTCTCCTTCCAATCTTGATGCCACACTCTTCATAGAGTCCAGCTTCTCGGATACTTTCCTTAGCATTTATATTGAACAGGTATGGAGACAAAATACATCCCTGACACACTTCCTTTCCTATTCCAAACCATGCATTGCTCCACTGCTCCATTCACACAACAACCTCCTAGTCCAGGTACAAGTTCCTCATGAGCACAATCAAGTGCTCTGGGGATGGACAAATAAGAAATTGGCTATACAAAATGGGAATGTTAGGGTTTGAAGCAGTTGATTTTACTCAATGGTACCTAACCATTTGTGGGAGAGTGAGATCTTTAACATTCAAAATTACAGATAACAGGACACCAACTAAACTGTTGGATTTAGAGCTTCTAGTGAACCACCCTTGCCACATGCATTTTTAAAATATAACAAAAATAATTATCAGATATTGTAAGGTTAAAGACAAAAATTGTAGCTTTCAGCACTAGTGACAAAAACATCAAGATAAAATTTCATCATAATGCAATTATTGAAAAATTTATGTTTCAATAATAAATTTTTTTTCTATGATAAAATTTATGTTTCAATAATAAAATTTTTTCTATGATATTTTACTTCATGGATAGTACTGTTCCAGACAAAACATATAGCGTTGTTGTTGTTGTTAGGTGTCCCAAAATTAATTATGATGTTAGTGTTCCTATTAACAAGCCTGCAGCATCCTCACAATCTACTATATGCAAGTCCATTGTTGCCGTTATTGTGCCAAACAATCTTCCTCTTTTCAGTGACAATCTACTTTTCCAAACATTTGGAACTTTATGTCTTTTCCTAAGGATTAATGAGTCCTGATATTATGCCCAAAGAATGTGAGAGGAAGTTTCACTACTTTTACCTCTGAGGAGCACCATGATTGCAGTACCTCAAGTATATTTGTTTATATAAGCAGTTCGTGGGATATCCAATGTTCCCCATCAACACCACAATTTAAAGGCATAACTTCTTCTTCAGCATTCTTTATTCATTGTCAAACCTTCACATGCATATGAAGCAATTAAAGATACCGTAGCTTGGGTCCAATGCACTTTAGTGTTGAAACTGGCATCCTTTATTTTAAGCACTTAAAGAGGTCCTGACAGATTTTCCCAATGCAACCCTTTGCTTTCATGACTGTTAATACCATGGGTGACAATTATAGATCCAAGTAAAATGAAATAATTATAAAATTCAATCTTCTCTCCAGCCACCATGACGCTTTCTATTGGCAAGTCTGTATCAAAGTTTTGGATCTTCTGTATCAGTTTCAAGTTTTCTTAATTTTCTGCAAGCAAAACTGTGTCATTTGCATAATGCAGGTTGTTGATGAGTCTCTTCCCAGTCTTTTTTTTCCCAAGGTTTCTTCCAATCAATTTTCTTCATAAATTATTGCTGCTGTTATTGTTGCTGCTCTTGTTCTTAAGTGCCATCTAGTTGAACACGATTCATAGCAACCCTATGAATAAAAGACCTGAATCCCGCTAGCTTTTTAATTATTTGTTCAGTATACAGAATGAATAAATGTGGAGAAATGACAAAACACTAATACATCCTTCCTGATTATAAATCTTGTTCTGTTCAGTTTTCTTTTTGTTCTGTTCAAACAGTTGCTTCTTGGTCTATGTCAAAAAGAACATTTAATTGTAAAAACAAAGCCAACATTCTTCAAGATCAATTCTGACGCACTACCAAGCACAAGTTGACAGGAATAGAACAGATCTTTTGAACGCAGGTCCCTGAACTTTCCTGAGAAAAAACTCTCCAATGTGAGGAAAGGCCAAGACATATGGCTATCTCCAAGAAATGTTAAGCCTACAGACGCTGAAGCAAATAAAAGCTTTCCTACATAATTGAAAAAAAGAATAAAAGAACTTAATTTAGATTTTCAGACTCCTAAACTATAAAAAACCGAATTTGTTTGTTCAAGCCAAAAGAAAAAAAATCAATTAATATCCATTTTCACATAAGGAATAAAACTATTAATAAAATGTCCATACCAATGAAAAATGTCAAGTGTAGAAAAATTAAGAATTTTTACCAGCTTCTGCAATCTGAAATTCTAAGAAATGCTATCAAGATGAATTAATCATCATCATCATCATCATCAGTGACTATAATGTAAAAGGAAACAAAGAAGAGTTGAATATGGAAATCAGACTATGATGTACAAGACAAAATTTTGTACAATTATTTAAACACTACGAATATTTTATAAACATAATATTCAAATCTTCATATAGTCCTCTCTTGATTAACTACATGAGAATTAAACTGACATGTGGAAAGAGTGGAGAACATTAATATCACCAGTCAATACGAGGCCAATGGCCAACTGTGGAACAGGTTAGCAATTATAAGTTCAAACTGAACTTAGAGAAAATTAAAAGAAGTTTACAAAAGCCAAACTATGACCATGACTTTATACCACTTACATTTACAAACCATCTCAAAAATATATTTGATGCATTGAAAACAAATGACCAAAGACCAGACAAGTTGTGGATGACATCAAGTATAGAATGCTTGGAGAAAACAAAAAGTTATTAAGAGGCAGGAAGAAAGACCAAAATGGATGTTAGATGATACTTAAAAGCTTGCTACTGAAACTGAACATTGGTGAAAAACACTAAAGGGAGGAAATAAATGCTGACTCTGAAAATTGCACTAGAATGTAGAGAAACTGAAGAAATAATGAATTAAAAGAGGTTAAATGATTAATTAAACGTAGGTCAAAAAGACAAAGCCAAATATTCTACTGAAATGTGCAAATCCCTTGAGTTAGAAAACACAAAGAGAAGAACACATTAAGGTCTTAAGTTTAAAGAACTAAAGAAAAAGTTCAAGCCTTCAGTGGCAATACTGAAGGATATTATAGGGTACTGAAGGATATTATGGGCAAAATCTTGAATGATGCAAGAATCATATAAAAAAGGGAAAGATTACAGAATCACTATACTAAAAAGAACTAGCTGGCACTGAACCATTTCAGGAAGTAGCACTATATTCAAGAACCAACTGTAATGAGGAAAGAAGTCCAGGCTTCACTGAAGACATTGATAACAATAAGGCTCTCAGAATTCATAGAATACCAACTGATATGTTGTATTAAACAGATGCAGCTCTGGACTTGCTCATAAATCCATGTCAATAATTTGGAAGACAGTTACCTGGTTGATGCCCTGAGGAAGATTCACATTTGTTCCCTTTCCAAAAGAAAGATGATCTACTAGAATATGGAAATGATAAAAAATATACTATTAATATCATAGGTAAGATCTTGCTGAAGAATATTAAAAAATGGATGGAGTAGTACATAAACAGAGAACTAAAAATTCAAGCTAGATTCATCAGAGGTCAAGAGACAAGGAGTATACTGCTGATGCCAGATGGATCTCAAATGACAATTGAGAATGATAAAAAGATATTTACTTGTGTTTCACTCACTATGCAAAGAAATTCAACTGTGCGGTTCAAAATAAATGATAGATTATATTGAGAATAATGTGAATTTCAGAATACTTAAATGTGTATATGAAAAACCTGTATGAAAACCAAAAATCAAGCATTCAAACATACCAAAAGAACACTATGTGATTTAAAATCAGGAAAGGTGTGCAGGCATTTGCTGGAGAATGACAATTTAGGGCAAAATACCAATTAAAGAAATAAAGGAAAATTCTTACACTGCTTTTATTAAGGAATCTTAGATGTGGCATGCTCCTCTGAAAACCTTTCCAAGATCTACATTTATTTTACTGTTGCTGATTATCAAGGATAAAATACTTTTTTAAAAATAATAACGTGAAAGAAAAAAATGAACAAAATTAAGTAAACATTATGGGGAAAGTTGGCATATGTAGTAAATTAGGGGTTTTTTTTCCTGTTATTTAACAGAATTTTGCGTGACTTTTTCATCAATCTGTAGCAAGTTATTTATTTTCTACATAAACAAAAGAAATCTGACTTTTTAACAAGGACCCTGGACAATCTTCATAATATCTTTCCCTAAATATACTTCCAAAAAAGATAAAAACAAAAATCCATGTCTTATTAAGGGCTTTGGGGTCTGG
Source organism: Elephantulus edwardii (assembly GCF_000299155.1). Taxonomy (NCBI): domain Eukaryota; kingdom Metazoa; phylum Chordata; class Mammalia; order Macroscelidea; family Macroscelididae; genus Elephantulus; species Elephantulus edwardii. Next base: position 4,094,530 of record NW_006399907.1, on the reverse strand, counting down.
ACTTGTGCTGCCAACTCAAAGACCAAGGGATTCAAATCTACTAGCTGCTCAGTGGGAGAAAGCTGGGCAATTTCCTCTCATGTGATTTACAGCCTCTGATAATCCACTGGAGGGTAAATTAGGAGTTGGCTCTGACTTGACAGCACATAACAACAACAATTAATAACCAGGTACAAATTAATGAAAAAGCATCATATACTTCTTATACTAAAAACTGATATACTAATATTATGGCAATAATTATAAATGCCAATATTTATTAAGGTCTATTTATGTGCCAGGAAGCTATCCGCAGTGGCTTAATCTGTAGCCTAGCTAACCCAATGCTTGGATTTCTTTTCAGATTTGAATGCAACAGTCACTATGTAGAAGAGGGGTGGATGATCTCCTTCCCTGCAATTATCAGACTCGGAAATACTCTTGTGACTCAGCTATAAGTTGACTGTGACTCAAGGGCAGTGAATTTGAGTTTTGAGATTTGTTTGTCATGTAATAGTCACTGTCTCACTTGAGTGCCCTTAAATTTTTCCTTCTTCATTCTATCACTAAAAATGTTTTATCATTCTTCTGACTCTTAAAAAAATAAGCATCCTTCACTGTCATCCCATGACACTCTTAGTTACTCTAAAAACTGTTGACACTGATGTGTAAAATGCAATAGTGCTTGTCCATGGTGGACAGTGTTTGGTGGAGCTCCCCAATTAAAACAAGCTTGGAAGCAGGAATGGCATTCATTTCTGAAACTCCATGAACTCTATGAACTGCGAGAAATTACAAAAGTGTCCACACAAATGTTCAGGTCGTTTGTTTAAACGGTCGCTATGAGTCGTCTTTAACTGGACAGCATATAACAATACCAACAATAAAAGAGCTCTGTTGGCCTAGAGGATAGAAAGTCATGCTACCAAGCCCAAGGTGGTGATATTAATCTGCAGCCCTCAGGCCTGGTTCAAATTGTTTTTCTGTCAAACATTCTTCTAGGTGGTGTAGCACTGGTCTGTGCATTGATGTACAGAAGTAACTCCTGGTTGCTATGATGCTAAATACTGTGACACTGATGTGTCAAATGCACTAAGGCCATGGTGGCTATGAATGCTCTATGACTTGATGGCACTTAGCAACAACAACAACAATGTCTCTATTACAAATCACCTTGAATTTCTTGTTTGTTCTTGCTTTTTCTACTTATCAGTCTGGCCTGCGCCACTTCATCAAAATATATTATGGTCACTTAACCTCCATGTTAAATCTAAAAGTCTGTTCTCAATCTTTGTATTATTCAGCATGCTAACTCTGACTTTCCTCGGAGCTGCTTTTTTCTTTCATCCTCTGGGCTTCAGTCTCTCTTGGTTTTCCTCATAACTCTCTGACAGCTCCTCTTGCTGGATTCTGGTTTTTTTCTTAATCTGAACTTTAAAATGTTGGAGTGTTTATTTTTTGGACTTCTTTTCCATCTATACTCACTTCTTATGGATCTCATTCTTGTCTTTAAGTATTATTTGTACACAAAACAGTATGCATATACCCACTGTTCCCCCTTTGTTCTTTAGACTTACATGTCTAATCAAACTAACACTGCTTTTGAAAGCCTAATAAGCATTTCAAAATTGGTATTTCTATAGTAAAATGAGGGAGCCCTGTTTGCCTGATGGTAAGGAGCTGCACCTCCAACGAAAAGGCTTGAAGTTGACCACACCAGGTACTCTGCAGAAGATGAGCAACCTCCTCCTGTGTGAGTTATTGCCTCTGAAACCCTACTGGAGGTTGAGTCAGATTAGTTCTGACTCAACAGCTCACAACAAAAAAAACAATAAAATTGTTGATTCCTCTTCCCTTCATCCAGCTTCCCTACTCACGCTTGAGTCTCTGAGTCAATATCAAGATATAGTCAATGTTTCCTTTAAAGATACTCATTTAATATGCTGTTGTTGTTACGTGCTGTTGAGTTGCCTGCGAATCAGAGTGATCCTATGTACAACAGCCCTAAACCCTGCGCCAATCTCATGGTCTCCAACACACTTACCTCCATTACCCCAGTCACTGAATGAATCCACCTCACAAAGGGTCTTCCTCTCCTGTGCTGTCCCTCTATCCTCCCAAGCATGACATCCTTCTCCAAGGACTGGTCCCTCCTTCCAACATGTCCAAAGTAAGTCAGATGAAGCTTCAGAATCCTTACATCCAAGGAGCAGCCTAGTTTCACCCTCTCCAAGATAAACCTCTTTGTTTTTTCAGCAGTCCATGGTATATTCAATACTATTCTCCAACACCACAGCTCTAAGGCATCAATTCTCCTTCTATCCTCCTTAATCATTGTCCAGCTCTCTGATGCATAGCAAATGATTGTAAAGACCATGGCATGTTATCAGGTGAACCTTAGTCTCCAGAGAGACACCATTGCTCTTCAGTACTTTAGAGAGGTCCCTAACAGCAGGCTTTCCCAACACAATATATCTTTTAATTTCCTGGCTGCTGGTGCCAAGAGTGTTTATTGATTGTGGAGCCAAGCAGACTAAAGCTGTCAACAATCTCAATAACGTCACCATGAATCCTGGTGCTGCCAATTGGCTCAATGGTGAAAATCTTTGTATAACTGCCCTAAATTATGAGTTTGGAATTATAATGAATTCTAGGAAAAAAAATACTCATTACTCATATTATTTTCTAATTCATCAGGACAGACAGGTGCCAAAAGATGAATTTCTGAACATAATTCTGAACTTTCGTAATTGAGAAGTCTTCCATTTACAGTGATAGGTAGATAGATAGATTAGATAGATAGATAGATAGATAGATAGATAGATAGATAGATAGATAGACAGATAGACAGACAGACAGACACAGATAGAGATGATAGAGATAGATATAGCTTTTAAGGTGACATAAGTTGCTGTTTGTTGTTATGTGTCCTCAAGTCATTTGTGACTCATAGCGACCCTATGCACAAAGCCGTAAAACCTGCCCTATCCTGTGCCAATTGCATTGCCTCTGACACACCCATCCTGATTACCCC
>NW_006399907.1:4071278-4090139 GCF_000299155.1 Elephantulus edwardii | reverse complement strand
TGTACAAATTTGCAAACATGTGAGAGCAGATAAAATTCCTTTGATTGTAAGAACACCCAGCTCTAAAGCAACTTTAAAGCAGTATCTTTATGATATAAGTACTTACAAAATCTGCACAATATGTATGTAACAATCCATTTTATTATCACTGTATTACCTGGCACATTCACACTGATATATTTAACATATTTATACTATCTGGAAATTATTTTGGTATTATCTATATAGATTTTTACCTTTCTAATAACTACTGATCTAATGACTAGTGGCAAGAAGCTTCATGGCAATCCTCAGCATGGGCAGCTCAAATCAACTAGTTGCTTGGGTGTGAGAAAGATGAGTAACCTTCTCCCGTACAATTAACTGCCTCTGAAAACTGGAGGGTCAGCTATCAACTGGTTCCATCTCAACAGTACACAACAACAACAACATTCCTATGACTAGGTTGTACAATTTATCTCCTCATTTACTGATGAGCCCAGCACAGTCTAGTAGGTATCAACATACAGTGAAGATGTAAAGTATAAAGTTGCCCATAGAGTTTCTAAGATTTTACATCTTAAGGCCATACACTGGCTCATTTTTTATTTTTTTTTCCCTCAGGAAAGAAGAAGGAAAATTAAGAAAGTCTAAGAATAGTGCGGGACACCATCAATAAGAAAACCAGATGCATAATTGGAATCCGAGAACAAGAAGAAGCAACATAAGGCACTGAGAAAATTGTGGAAGAGTTACCAGAAGAAAACTTTCCACAAATAATGAAGAACAAAATACACATGCAAGAAGCTGAGCGAACTCCATATATAATAGATCCCAAAAGAAATACACTACAGCATATCAGAGTCAAACTGGGCAGAACTAAAGACAAGGAGAGAATTTTGAAAGAATAAAGAGAGCAAATACTATTAAGTAACAATTTCTCAGCAGAAACCATGCAAACAAGAAGAGAGTAAAAGGATATATATCAAATAGTCAAAGAACACAGCTTTCAACCAAGAATATTGCACCCAGCAAAATTATCCATCAAATATGATGTAGAGATCAAGATATTCTCAGAAAAGTAGAAAGTAAGGGAATTTGTAAAACAAGATCAACATTGCAGGAAATACTGAAGAAAGTCCTTCTCACAGAGATGTCAAAGAAAGGAGGCTGGATCAGGGTAACCAACAATACCAAAGAGAACCCAACATAATGATGCCAATAAACCCTTGCCTTTTAAGAGTTACACTGAATGGGAATGGATTAAATGCATCTGTGAAGAGGAAAAGAGTAATAGACTAGACAAAAAATCAAAACTCATCAATATCCTATCTAAGAGACACAACTAAAGGATAGATAATGACGAACTAAAAATCAAAGGGTGGGAAAAAAAATATACCAAGCAAAAGGTAATAAGTAAATAGCAGGAGTGGCAATAGTAATGTCTGACAAAATAGATTTTAGCTATCACTACAGACAATATATAATGTTAAAGAATCAATAGAACAAGACTACTTATGTATACTTAATATCTATGTACCAAATGACAGACCTGAAAAATGCACAAAGCAAATATTAACATAATTTTTAAAAAGAAATATAAAACTATTCTAGTAGGAAACATAAATACACCACTCTCAAGGAAAGACAGAACTATTATTAAAAAGTTCAACAAAGATGCTGAAGAACCATACCACGCAGTCAACTAACTCAATCGCGTAGATTTATGTAGGCTGATGCACACCAAAAAAAATCAGTATACATTTTTTTGCCAGCGGTCATGGGATAGTCTCCAGAGAACATCATATTTTAGTTCGAAAATCAAACCTTAATAAAAAAACAACACAGAAATAATACAAATCATTTTCTCATAGTACTACAAAATTTAAAAAATCAACAAAAGTTCAAAAGAGAAAAAAATCATACAGCTGGTGAACAGTGCCCTGCAAAGTTCAACAAGCCAGTACACAACAAATGCTGGTGAGGTTCTGGAGGAATTAGGACTAATTTTCATTGCTGATTGAGAATGTAAAATGGTGCAGCCACTATGGAAGTCAGTCTGGCACTTTCTCAAAAAGTTGGAAATAGAAATACCATTTGACCCAGCAATTCCAATACAGGGAATATATCCTAAAGAAACCAGAGACACAACTCAAAAAGATGAATGCACATGCATGTTTATTGTTACGTTATTCACCAACAGCAAAGAAGTGGAAGCAACCCAAGTTCCCACCAATAAACAAACGGATAGAAATGTTATGGTACATTTACATATTGGTATGTTATACAGCACTGTAAAATAATGAATTCATAAAACATTGCACAACAAGAGTGAGTCTAGAAAACATTATGTTAAGTAAAAGAACTCAGTCACAAAAGTACAAATATTGCATAACACTGCTTTTATAAAACAGGACATACATGCGGGAGGTTGAAGACAGAATGGGAAAAGAGTAGATAGATATGAACACTATATTAGATCAGATGAATGGAAAAAAATGTCTGAAAAGAATATTTAGACACTAGATATATGACAATCTGAAACAAAGGGTACACTGTAGGGAGGGCTGGCAAAAGAGGAAGGGAAGAGTGGAAGAAAATGGGAAAAATGAACAATTTAAAAAATGAAAGAAATATTTTTATGTTAAAAAAGAAACAAATTCTAATGTAAGAGTATAAAATAGTATTAAAAAAACCAAAAGATATTCTAAACAGTAGATTTAAACATAGAGAAAGGAAAGAATCAGTGAACTTAAAGACAACTTGAAAAGGTTGTGTACAATATTAAACAGAGAGAGGAATAGCTCTAGTGGCCTACTAAGAAATTGTGTCTCCAGCTCTAAATAAGGCACAGGCTTTGAATCCATCTGTTGCTGTACAGGAGAAAGATGAGCAATATTCTCCCATGTGATTTAAAGCCTCTGAATAGTTGATAGAGGGTCAACTATGAGTTTGTTCCTACTGGACAGCACAGAACAACAACAACAACAACAACAACAACAAAGAGAAAATAAACAACAAAGAAAATGCAATAAAGCCTCCAATAAAAATACTGGGTATACTATAAAATAGATCAATAGTGGAATACTGACAGGAACAGAAGGAAAATAGAGAAAGGAACAAAATAATTGGTGAAATTATTAATTTACATCTTAAAAACTCATGAAATTTCAAGTAGAATGAGTAAAAAAAGAGATCCACATATAGATAAAATATTGAAAAATTTCTCCCATAAAAGATAACAAAAATTTAACAAATTATTTATTATCACAAAAAGCAATAAAAGGAAGAAGATATTTGGGTAACATATTCAAAGCAAAAATAGTTTCTTAAAATTCTACAATCAATCTTCTATCCAGAAAAAAAATTAAATAGAAATTTTAATTATGGAATTTCTAGATAAGCAAATTCATTTTAGTAGATCTCCCTACGCTTAAATGCTTTAATATATTCTTTAAGTTAAATTAAGTACTACCAGAGAGTAATTCAATCCACAAGAAGAAGCTAAAACTTCCAGTAAATGTAATTATATGGGAAATTTTATAAGTGTAGCATTGCTTGGTTTTTCCCATTTATCTTTTAACTGATTTAAGAAAGAAATTTCATAAAATAGTAACTGCAATTTTAGCTTATTAAACACAAAAATGTAATACACTTCACAATAATTTACTTTAAAAGTGGGTGTGAGAAACATGTAGTAGAGAAAGAATTAAAGTAGTTCACTTCAGTTGAGTATGACTCATAGTAACCTTATGAACAACAGATCTGAACATATTTGTGCCATCCTCAGTAACTACATTGAGGATTTTATAAAATATCTATAAAAAAAGAGAAAAAATAACTACAGAAAGCAATAAGTATAATAGTATATAGGTAGGTTTATAACACAAAAAAGAGAAGAAAAAAACAAAATGTAACAGTTAATTTTATATATCTCTCACTAAATTAAAATGCCTATGAAATAAATACTGATAGGTAGTAAAGACACTACTGTAAGGCCTGGAACAATCTTAAAATATTTTAAAAACATGAATTAAACAATGATGAAAGGAATTGAAAGGTTACAAGAATAACATAGTTCAAAAGAAACTTTAAAGGAACAAGCAGGGAATAAAAAAGATATATGTGCCATGTAGTCACTTGCCAATCCTAAGTACATTAACTCTGAACCTTGCCCTATTCTGAGCCAGTTTCACTGTTTCCACATATATATAATTTTAGCAAGGAAAAGAAAACAGTCAAAATTTCCACCAACAAATGAACAAACAGTGGTACATTCACAGAATGCAATAAGGAGCAAATATTTTAAATACTATAATATATGGGAGCAGTCATTTAAATACTATATAATATGGGAAAATCTTGAGCGCATTATGCTGAATGAACTCAATCTCATAAGGAAAAGTATGCCATAAGACCATTATTGTAAAAATAGAAGTATAAAGGGAGCTCTGGTGGCCTAGTGGCAAGAAGCTGCACTGTAATCCCAGAGGAACACGGTTCAAATCCACCAGATGCTCTGCTGGGGAAGGAGGGACAATCTCCTCCTGTACCAGTCAGACCTGATTTGACGGCACACACACACACACACACACACACACACACAATAATAAAATAATTTTAAAAAAATAGAAGTATAGCTAGATATATATAAATGTCTAAAAGGGGAAGGAGAAAGGTGGGAAGATTGAGGGGGGAAGGTGCAGGAAATGGAGAAGGGGCGAATCACAAGCATAGAAGAGTTTAGTAGGCAGATAAAGGAGAAGAATAAGAAACAGCCAATTGGGACTTGAAAACACAGGGTAATAATAGGCATGGATTAACAGTAATGAATTTTAGAAAATTCACTATGTATATGAATGATTGCATGAAACACAATATGAATGAAAGATTTTGTGAAACACAATTTACATAAAGGAAACACAATGTATATGATATATTGTACGCAAACCAATATAAAATTTAAATCAAATACTGAACTGTTCAGAAAAATAAAGACATACACAATTGAAATGCATTTAATTTTAGAATTATAAAGCAAAAATAAAATCCCACTTCCACTGTCATTGAGTAGAACTGACTCAGTGCTTCTGAGTGTAACTACCCCAGAGGATTTCCTAGACTATCAACCTTCACAGAAGCCTGTCTCATCTTTCTCCTATGGGACTCCTAGTGGTTTGAATCACTGACCTTAAAATTAGCAGTTTAATGCTGTAAATGCATTCAAGGATATACTTGTTAAAGCATCAGGCAAATTATGCAAAGTTCAACATTTTGTTCTCTCCTATTGTTCACCCCTGGCTATATTTGCAAGTCCATTTATGCCACAGGAGTAGTACTCACTTCCTAAACAATATTGCCTCTGGAAACTATGAACTTTGATAAATGACGGCAGTAACAGAAAGGCTTCAGATCTTTTATTTATAGGGTAGCAATGAGTTGTGCTCAACATGATGGCAATCACCAACAACATTTATGTCATAGGCTCAGGCTTCAATGTTTGGTCCCAATTTGTCTCTTATGACCTTTGATTTTTTTTTAATTATTATCAAATTTTATCAGTTTTAGTGAAAAGTCTCTTGAGTTAATGTTTCCGTCCAGCATGAAATTTGGATCCTATTACAGTCTTCTGCAGGTTGTTGTTGTTATTGTTATGTACTGTCAAGTCGCTAGTGACTCATAACAACCCTTTGTACAACAGCCCTGAAACCTGCTCTAGCCTATGCCAACATTATTGTCTCCAATACATCTACCCTCATAACCCGAATCACTTTATCAATTTATCGCATCAATGGTCTTCCTCTCTTTCTCCATCCCTCCAACCTTCCAAGTGTAATGTCCCTCTCCAAGGACTAGTCCCTCCTTATAACCGCTCAGAGAATGTCAAACAAAGCCTGCAGGAGTCAGAAAATCAAAAGGGACAAACTTGATTAGCATTTCTCAAACTGAAGAAACTGAAGAACAAATTAAAGCCTCAAGTTGCAGTACTTAAGGATATAATGGACAGAGTATTGAATAATCCAGGAAACATCAAAAGAGGATGGAAGATGTGCTGCAGGAGGGGAGGTTAATCATAAAGAAGATAGAAAAGGAAGTGGAAAAGGGAAGAAGGACACAAGTATTTCTTTTTCTCCCAGAAGAATTCTCATATTGTTTTTTGTTTTCCATCTATAAATTACAGGTAAAATAGTGACTAAAACTTACTCAAGCAATTAACTCCACAGAATCATGTTTTGAAACTTCTATACCAGTTGGCATTCTTATTTTTCAAATAATTTATAAACTTAATTGAAGAGCAACACCTAGTATTACATCCACATTTCAACTCCTATGCTTTCAGTAAACATATAGTGGTACAGTGGTCAGTTGAAAGGAATCCTATACCAAAGCAAAAATACACTAAATCCTAAAATGTATATATATCTACACATGTCCAGGTGTTAAGTTTCACTGCTGTTTTATATCAGCATAACCACAGTCAGAATAGCAAAATTTAACAGAACAGCAAACAACAAATGCTGGCAAGGTTGTGGAAAATCTGGAACCCATATTCACCATTGGTGGAAGTGTAAAATGGTGCAACCATTGTGGAAGGCAGTATGTTGCCTTCTCAAAATGTTGCAAACGGAGACACAATTTGACCCAGCAATTCCACTCCTGGGAATATACCCCAGAGAGACCACAAATGACATCCAAGCAGATATATGAACACCCATGTTTACTGCAGCTTTGTTCACAATAGCAAGGAGTGAGAAACAACCAAGTGTCCATCAACAAATGAATGGATAGAGAAGCTCTGGTATACTATGCTGCATTGAAAAACAAGGAACTCATGCAATATTATTCAAAATGGATGACCCTGGAGGACATTATGCTGAGTGAAGTATTTCAGTCACAAAAGGACAAATACTGCATGGTGCCACTGTTGTAAAACCCGACTGATACAGGGGTTGGGCGTAGACTAAGAAAGAAGTGTTTAATAATGTATACTGCATTGAAACAAATGAGGGAGAAGACGGTTTAAAAGGGATATGTGATTAGGTATTTTTGTCATGACAGGTGTCTAAAGCAAAAGCTACATGGTGGAGTGGACCTGGGGGGAGGGATTGTAAAACAATGAAAGAATTTTTCTTTTTTTCCAAGAGGGTAGTGTACTGGGCTGGAGGGTTGGGAGGGAAGAAAAGGGCAACAATGAATCAATGAAAAAAAAAAAAATATATATATATATCTTCACTGGGGGGGAGGAAGTAAGAAGAATAAAGAATTATAAAGTCTTAAATGTCTACCTTATATTCATCCACAATAATGCTGAGGGCTTCATGACCAGCTTTCCTCATATCTTCTAATTCCTGTTTATGTTTTTCCTAAAAATAAAAGGGGAACAAATGTTAAACCATGATTAGTTCTTTCATTTTCAAGTTGAGGTGCTGTTGTGTACCATTGAGTGGGTACTGACCCATAACTGACTCTCTGGCAGGTTTTCAGAGGCAGTTAATCACACAGGGGATTGCCCATAGTTCTCCTATGGAGCAGAGAGTGGCCTCGAACTACGCAGGCCTTTGGGATTGCAGTGAAACTCTTGTCACAGGTTATGTGTAACATACAGATAAAAATGAGAAGTCTTCTTATGTTAAGCTTCGATTTAAAAGTATTGGGGAAAGGACCTGTGAAGGAAGGTAGAATTAAGAGGAAACAATATCTGAGGGAGGAAGATCATGCTGAGAGGTGAAGAAACAGCAGATAATAGTGTTTTCCTCTGGGGCATTTGGCAATCCTGGCCTGGGACAGGAGTCAGGATGCTTAAAATGTACCTGGACAAAGGACAGCCACTTAAAATAGAAAATCTAACAAAAATTCGGGCAGTCTTAGGTCTAAAGTGATAAAAGTTAAAACCTTGATTATTCAAAAAATCAGAGAGTAAGAGAAGGTAGAGAGTCGAGCAAAAATTTTGTTTCCTTTTTCTTCCTATGCATTTCAATTCTGGAATTAATTGCATAGGTGCCTAAGAAGCCTGGAATGTAAGACTAACACAGAAGAATTTTTGGCAGTCTGACAGAGTTGCTAAGGATATTAAACTCTAAAATAGTTAAGAGCCCATCTATAGTTAAGGATTCAATGAAGACCTGAGGTCCTCAGTCAAAACCAAGTACAGGCTACACTCTAGGGTTAGGAGGGAACAAAAGGAAGCTTTTCCAAATCAGCATTTACTTATGGAGCAGATAGTGGTTCTCTACTGAGGAGTATATAGTAATAACTTTGGGAATTTAATTAATGCAAAGTTTTAAGTCCTGTATTGTTTCAACAAGTTTGAATCTCTGTATTTTGTTTTTACTTCTTCAGATGATCCTTACACATCATAATTTGAAAACTAATAGATTCAGGTTATAAGTTCCCCAATCTACTCTACTTGACCAGGAAAGTAGTTGCTCTCTCTTGAAGATGTGAACATCCAATACAAGAAATTTTTTCCTCTCATTTTTCAAACACAATGTTAAGTTATCAATATAAAATTATCAGAGATAAGAATAGACAAGAACAGTAACAAGAATAAAAAAGATGGGGGATGAAAAAACACCTAGAAAGTGAAATCATCATCACTTGAGTGACTAAAAGATAAGATAGTTATGAGTTTTAAAGTATGTACAATCAATATTTTTTATAAAATAAAGGGGAATATGAAGAAAAGAATGTTAAGATACTAAATTTCACCAGGGTAACGACAAGATCCTTTTTACGTGATTCTACTTTTGCTCTTTTACAGAAACCAGAATAATTCTTTTTAAACTTAAAGGTCCAGTGCACTGCTTTTGAATTAATATTGATTTAAAGCAATCCTACAGGATATAGTAGAACTGGCCCGCAGGATTTTCACAGCCATATGTCTTTGTGGAACAAGAGGTATTACTGATGTCTGCAGGATCTTGGCTGAAAGAGGAAAATACCACAAAGATGTTTACTTGAGTTTTACTGACTATGCAAATGTATCTGACTATGTTGATCATAACTGTTTATGACTAACATTGAGAAGAAGGGAATTTTAGAATACTAAATCTTGCTCACAGGATAGAGCAAGGTTTAGGGCTATTGTACATAGGGTTGCTATGAGTCACAGGTGATCAACAGCACATAACAACAACCAACAACAAAAATCTTGTTCACAGAAAACCAAGAAGCTATTGTTCAAGCAGAACATGGTTTTAAAATCTGGAAAGGTGTGCCTCAAGGCTTTATCCTTTTGTTATACCTATCAATCTCTATGATGCTGAACAAATAAGCAGAGAAGCTAGACTGAAAGGAGGAGTATTTGGCATTAGAATTGGAGAAAGACTCAACAAACTGCACTATGCAGATGACATGATATTGTTTGAAAAAAGAGAAGAAGACTTGAAGTACTTATTGAAGAAGATCAGAGACTACAACATTCAATATGAATTACATCTCAACATCAAAGGGAAAAGATTTGGCAATCTGCTACGTAAGGTTTCATTTTCGATGTTATTGTTATTATTGTTAGGTTCCACAGAGTAGACTACAACTCATAGCGACCTTACGAAAAACAGAATGAAACCTTATATCATCCTCCCAAGTTCTGACATGCTTGAGCCTGATAATAATCAGAATAATCAATGAATAATCAATTTTGGTCAAAATTAACCAGTTTCCTAAAGGGCAAAGATTTGACAATCTGCTATGTAGGGATTCACTGTCATTGTTACTGTTACTATTATCAGGTTCCATAGAGTAGACTACAACTCATAGTGACCCTATGAAAAACAGATTGAAACCTTATATCATCCTCCTAAGTCCTGACATGCTTGAGCCTGAAAATAATTAGAATAATCAAGGAATAATTGAGCCTGTTTTTGCATTCATTCTATCAATCAATCTTATTGATTAAGAATAATCAATGCTTTTAAATTATGTTGCAAGCAAAAAGTACTGAATATACTAGGAACTATCCAAAGAACAAACAAATCAAGAATATTAAAATACTTACCATTGTAGCTATAGGTATCATCATGATAAAGAAAATGTTAATTGTTAATTAGCACATATGTAGAAGCAGTCAAGAAATCAAAAGTTGTGTTACACTTGGAAAATCTGTTGCCAAGGACTCTCTTAAGTGCAAAAGAGCAAGGATGCAAGTTTAAAGATTAAGGTACACCTGATCCAAGGATATTTTCATTTGCTTCCTAAGAATCCTAAAGTTGGATTATGAATAAAGATGACAGAGAATAATCAATGTTTTTAAATTATGGTGCAAGCAAAAAGTACTGAATATACTAGGGACTGTAAGAAGAGCAAACAAATCTGTATGAGAGGAAGTGCAACTAGAACAACCCTTAGAGGAAAAAAAAGTGGCATTTTGTCTCATATATTTTGGATACAGTATCAGAAGTCGTCATTCCTGAGGAAAAAGACAAGCTGTGAAAGGTAAAAGGTCACCAAAACAGGGAAAGATACTCAATGAGATGGTCGGTAGAGTGACTGTAAAAACAGGCTCAAGCATGTCAGAAATTGGGAGGATTATTTAAAGGTTTCAATCTGTTTTTCATAAGGTGGCTATAAATTGTAGTCTACTCAATGGAACCTGACAATAACAATAAATCCTTACATAGCTGATTACCAAATCTTTTCCCTTTAGGAAGCTGGTGAATTTTGACAACAGACTTTTGATTAGTATCTAAAATCTTATCCAGTGTGTCACCAAGGTACCTTAAAGATAAACATCTACAGTGTAATATAATTTCCACAAAGACAAGAATTGTTACATCTGTATGCAGAATCCCCAAAATAGTATTTGTCACAGTAGGTGTTTCATAAACATCTGATAAATAATAAAATATCACCTTGTTATCCAAATTCCCAAACTCTCTCTGTTGTCCAGAGCAAATTCACTCATTCCTGACCTTCCTTTGAGTATGTGAAGCTGTAGACCTCATAGGAGAAGACTGTCCATCTTTCGCCCTTAAAGCCTCTGGTGTGAATTTCTAGAGAGGTGTGCTCTCTGGATTATTGGCACATCTCCCTACAGTGTAATCTCAAGTCAGAAAAGACTCATAGCGGACTCTCTCCAGTGGGTTTTAGGGGCAGTAAATTACACAGCAGGAAACTGTGCATCTCTCTCCTGGATTCACCCATGTGGTTTTGGGAGGGCATGTAATCCTTACTACCGAGCAGCACAACTACCTAAGGATCCCAAAGCTGCACCATTCATTCTCTCAGCGCCTCCATTCATCCCTTTTAAACTGTTGCAGTTAGCCTAGAAATAGTATGCACTTACTTTCTCAAAAATCATCTTATCAGAGAGGTTTTCGCAAATTACTTACATAAAAGAGCATAATATATCACCTCCTATTCACTAATCATACTTTACATACCTTCCTAGCATTTATACCATTTAATAGTTTGTGTTTATTTTTCATAGCTTGTAACTCTCAAACTTGAGAGAAAACTCAATTAGAACTGAAATTTGATAAAGTTCCTGTAACGCCTACAGAATAATACCTAGCCTGGTACAGAGTAGGGACTCCTCAAATATTTACTTAATGCTGACTCAATAACATAATTTGTAAGTTTTGAGGTTTGTTTTTTTTTCAGACGCCTACCTGTGACACTGATGTGTCAATGCATTATTAGTTGGCTACCTAATGCGGACAGAGAGTCCGATTAAAACAAGCTTGGAAGGAGGAGTGGCATCCAGTTCCATAGTATCTTGCCTCTGGAAACCCTATGAACCTGGAGAGAGGATGAAAGGCACTCAAGTGTCGAGGACTCTCCTTCATAGGGTTGTTATGAGTCGCCTGCAACTCGACAGCACTTAACAACACTAAAACAACTCCATAAACACCACAGGGTCTTGCTCATATATTGTTTCATGAAATCTTCTGTGTCTGCCAATTCCTTTTGCTACAATGACTCAGTATACTCTTTCCACCTACTTTTAATACTTCCTGGATTATTTAATATTCTGCCCAACGCATCCTAAGTATTGCAATTTGAGGCTTGAATTTGTTCTTCAGTTCCTTGAATTTAAGAAATGCTGAGCAAGTCTGGTCTGTTTGATTCTCTGACTCCAGCTCTTAGCACATTTCATTATAATACTTCACTTTGTCTTCCCACACTGTCCTTTGAAAATTTCTGTTCATCTCCTGAATATCTTGATTTCTTCTCTTTACTTTGGCTTATTGGTGCTCTAGTGCAATACTCAGAGTCTCCTCTGACATTCATTTTGGTCTTTTCTTCATCCTCTGTCTTTCTAATGACCTTCTACATTCTTCCTGAGTGGTATTTTTTTAATATCCTTCCACAGCTCATCTGGTCTTTGCTCATTAGTGTTCTCATTAGTGCTCAAGGCCTCAAACCTGTTCCTGACATGGCTTCAAAATTCAGGTGGGGAAGACCAAAGGTCATATTTTGGTTCCTGTGGATTGGCAACACCATGATGGATGTTGAAGAGACTGAGATTGTAAATAGCTTTAGTTTTCTTAGCTCCACAATCAACACTCTTGGCACCAGTGCAAGGAAATTAAAAGATGTATTGCATTGGAAAAGTCTGCTGTCAGAGATCTCTCAGAGTACTGAAGAGCAATGATGTCAGTCTGGGGACTAAGGTGTGCCTGATACAGGCCATGGTCTTTGCAATCACTTGCTATGCATCAGAGAGCTGGACAATGACTAGGGATGATAGAAGGATAACTGATGCCTTTGAGCTGTGGTGTTGAAGAGAATTAAATATATCATGGACTGCTAAGAGAACAAACAGGTTCATCCTGGAGAGGGTTAAACCAGGCTGTTCCTTTGAGGCAAAAATTCTAAGCTTCATCTGACTTACTGTGGACATGCAAAGAGGGAAAGGTCCTTGGAGATACACTCATGCTTAGGAGGGTAGAGAGACAGCACAGAAGAGGAATACTCTCGATGAAATGGATTTATTCAGTGACTGGGGTAATGGAAGTAGGTGTATCAGAGACAATAAGATTGGCAAAGGATAGAGCAGGCTTTAGGGTTGTTGTACATAGGGTGGCTATGAGTCTCAGGTGACTTGGCAACACATAACAACAACAAACTCCATAAACAAGTAATAAATGGATTTTTTTTCCAAAAAAGGAAAAGGAAACAAAAACTAAAAAATAGGACATTTAGAAAAATCAGGAGTGGTGCTTGAAGCTCAAAAGGATAATTAGAATACTGTAATACATCCTGTGGAAGTACTAATTTATATTCTCTCATAGTATTCTCCAATACTATGTTGCTTGCAAAGGTAAAGGCAAGATGTCACAGAACCTTAACAGTTTGGTATTAATTTGAATTTAGTAAGGTGGAAACATGCTCATTATTAAATGTATGCAGTTGAAAAGGGTCTTGAATATAGTACAAACTAATAAACTGAATAAAGCCGAGATGGGACAGGCCAACCACGTTTGGGAGTAAGAAAGACATTTTGCTCTTTATCAAGAAAAGAAAGCTATTTAATATTGTTGTTGTTATGTGTCATCGAGTCACTTGCAACTCACAGCGACCCTAAGAACAAGAACCCTAAATGCCGTTCTATCCTGTGTCAACCTCACAGTCTCAAACACAATCATTCCCACCACTCCAGTCACAAAATCAATTCATCTCATCGAGGATCTTACTCTCTTGTGCCGTCCGTCCCTCCTCTGTCCCAAACATGATGTCCCTCTCCAAGGACTGGTCCCTCCTTGCAACATGCCCAAAGCACGTCAGACGAAGCTTCAGAATCCTTGACTCCAAGGAGCATTCCGGCTTCACCTTCTCCATGACAGGCCTGTTTGTTCTCCCAGCGTCCATGGTATATTCAACTATCTTCTCCAGCACCACAGTTCAAAGGCATCAATTCTCTTTCTATCATCCCTAGTCACTGTCCAACTCTCTGATGCATAGCACGTAATTGCAAAGACTATAGCCTGGATCGGCGCACCTTCGACTCCAGCCTGATGTCGTTGTTCTTCAGTACTCTTGAGAGGTCTCTCACAGCTGACTTTCCCAATGCAATTAGTCTCTGGATTTCCTGGCTGCTGTTACCAAGAGTGTTGACTGTGGAACCAAGTAAACTAACTGTTTATTACTTAGAAGATTGTTTTGAAAAAGCAAGTTGCTTTACATGTTAGCATGAATCAACATTTGCTGAATGAATTAGATTAATATCATAGTTCTGTTTCTGACATAAGTACAAAACAAAAATCAAAAAGTTAACAAATATAAAGCACACAACACTGGGATCAAGTGTGGCAGAGATGATGAGGATGGCACAGGATAGAGTTGGGTTCAGATATATCATTCACAGGGTCACTAAGAGAAGTAGTCAACCCCATCATACCTAACAACAACAACGTTGTTGTTGCTAAGTGCTGTCAAGTCACAGGCAACTCATAGCGACCCTATGAAGGAGAGTCCTCGATGCTTCGGTGCCTTTCATTCTCTCTCCAGGTTCATAGGGTTTCCAGAGGCAAGCTATTATCAAGTGGACGCCACTCCTCCTTCCACGCTTGTTTTAATCGGGGAGCTCCACCCCACTCTCTGTCCACATTGGGTAGCCATCCATTAATACATTTGACACATCAGTGTCATAGAACAACAACAATGGTTTTTTACTGTTTAAAAGGGGATTAGCCTAAATGAGTAAGAGATACTTTGCCAAATTTCTTAACACTATGATAGAGCATGCAAGAAAACTCATTTCAACGTTTCTAATAGCAATCATACAGCCATACTGTAACACAACGGCCTGACTAGTTACCAAAAGAAAAAAAGAAGGATAACTAAATAGACATATATGGCCTGAAATTTTTTAGCTCAAGAAAAGAAAGCCAAAAATTCACAACTTATCTAGAAAGTGGTCAAAACCAAATTTGACCACAATGGTAGTTTTATTTCAAACAAACTCAAAAGTAGCATTGTAAAAGAAATAATACTGGGAGGAAATTATCTCTTTTTAAATTAAAAAAATTATAGACTTTTTTAACAAGTAGATTTTAAAGGTAAGTTAATCCAACGTGCTCATTTTATAAAATAATAATTTGAGGCAATAAGAGGTTAAGAAGTTATTTTAAGGTCACAAAAATAAAGGCAGGATGAAGGCTGAATCAGACCTAATCTGATGCTAAATGAAAAACTCCTGTGTCATAAACTGTTGTAACTGCATTCAAAATTATTTGAGTAAATTCCCAATCCTTCATCAAGAGTTTTGTGCAGAAAGCTCAATAATACCAAAACATCCCTTGTCAAAAGTTACCCCTTCTGGTGGAACGAAGATGTTGTTGTTGTTGTTGTTGTTGTTGTTATGTGCCGTCGAGTCGCTTGCGACTCACAGCGACCCTATGTACAACAGCCCTAAACTCTACTCTGTCCTGTGCCAATCGTACTATCTCTGACACTCCCATCCCGATTATCCCAGTCACGGAATCAATCCAGCTCATAGAGGGCCTTCCCCTCCTGTGCTGTCCCTCCACCCTCCCAAGCATGATGTCCTTCTCCAAGGACTGGTCTCTCCTCACACCATGTCCAAAGTATGCTAGATGGAGCCTCAGAATCCTTGCCTCCAAGGAGCCACCCGGTTTAACCCTTTCCAGGACAAATCTGTTTGTTTTCCTAGCAGTCCATGGTATTCTCAATACTCTTCTCCAGCACCACAGCTCAAAGGCATCAATTCTCCTTCTATTGTCCTTGGTCATTGTCCAACTCTCTGATGCATAACAAGTGATTGCGAAGACCATGGCCTGTATCAGATGCACCTTAGTCTCCAGAGAGACACCATTGCTCTTCAGTACTTTGGAGATGTCCCTAACAGCAGGAACCAAGATACATAATCAGAAATTCTTTGTTAAAAGAATAGTTATTCATCAATTTATTACTTCTACTCAGAATTTTTCTTAACTTATCATAATTTGAATGAAAAACTTACAGAGCAAACTTATTTTCCATTCAATAATTCATAAAACAGTGAAGATTCCAACTTCACATTGTAGAAACAGTACTTTTCCACTTCTTCTTGCCTCCTTAGCTTTATTTATCTCAAGAGAAATGCTTGCTCTTTGATAGTGTATGGTTGATTGGTCTAAGAAGGTTATTTCTTTCTGGTATTATTGATCATCTTACAGGTCTGTCAATTGTTTCACCAAAAGCTGAATCATAGCTTGATTCCAAGTTTGCATGAAGAGCCAAATGTCTTGGTTCCACTGTTCTTTATCAGACCAGTAGACCTTTCCTTTTTATAACTTTTAATTTGTTTAAAACCTTGTTATACCTGTCAGTTGCTGTCAAGCATGAATGCTGGTCTCCCCTGGTAATCTACTTTGTGGAGTTTAAAGGTCTGTGTTCTTAGGGAAACAGATGGGGAATCTTCCCAATTCTCTCTTCCAAGGTGTAACCCATAAATAGTAATGTGATAAAAACTGTGCAAAGCCAATTGATTTTAAAGTTTTTCAGAAGCAAATTACAACTGATTCTTCACTGTCCTTTAGCACTCATCCCATAGTCTTGCAAAAATAACTAAATATAAAAAAATTAACCCCCTGTAATCAAGTGAATTCCAACTCATTCCACTCTAAAAAGTCAGAAAACACCTTCCAATAGGGTTTCCAAGTTTATAAATCTTAATGGAAGCAAAAAGTCTAACATTTGTCCATATTACGGCTGATGAGGGAGCTCTGGTGGCCCTAGGTAAGGAGTTGCTTCTACCAACCCAAAAACAGGTGGTTCAAATTCACCAGGTGTTCCATTGTAGAAGACTGCTCAATTCCTCCAATATGATTTCTAGTTTCTGAAAGAGTGATAGAAGGTCAGCTATCCGTTGGTTCTGACTCAATGGAACATAATAACAAAAACAGCCATAGCAGATGTGACTGGAACACAGGCCTTCTGAAAGAGACCCAAATGTTTTCACTCACAACATTACTAAGACTCCCTTGATTGTCTGTAGCTAGGTACTAGAGTTTCAATATGCCTAATGAGGTAATTGAAAATTTATATAATGCAAACTACATATAAACACAAAACAGAAATGAACAAATATATACAGGTGTTTCTTAAAAACATTAAAATTAGTATGTGTGACCTTCTGTTTTGTTATTTGAGTAATCATCATTCATATACTAATGACAACAATCAATTCAGTTTATTATATTAAGATTATTTTGAAAATTCAAATTTATAACACATATTGACATTTCCAAATTTTAGTATTGTTTTCTACTGTCAAGCCAGACAGAAGACAAACTAATAACCTCGAACAGAAAACATGCAAAAAAGGATTCTCTGCCACACAAAGTGTTGGAATCCAACATTTGATTGATGTTTTGAAATTATTTGGGACACTGCTTTAAAAAGAGAAAGAAACTGAATTCTAAAGATGAATCATATTTCAACTATTAGAGAAGAGCTGTTTCTTACTTTCCAAACCTTTGGCCAAAAGCCAGTCAACAATTAAACTACCAGAACATAATTAGCTAATAACATTTGAATAGGCAGATTTTCCAATATAGGCTTCATCCTGTTTTCTCTGAATCCACAAAATTGCATCCCCTTCACAACTGATAATCAATTCCACTGGAAAAGTAAGGGATAAATACCACCAAAGGAAATTTGTAGGACAAAAAATAAAAAAAGATGGTGGGATATCATCATTCAACCAATCCACTAAGATATTCTGACTGAGAAATAGTTTAAAATCTCCCCATCAAAAGATGAAGATTCTAAAAAAAAAAAAAAAAAAAAAAAGATGAAGATTCTAACACAACAAGAGGTTGAACTGTAAATGTCAGAAAAGCATAAAGTTAGTTTATCAGAAATATATACAGTTATGAAAATCCAAATAAACAAGAACAACTATAACTAACATATGACAACTGTAACAAAGGAGGTTACCCAAAGAAGCTTTGCAAAGTGGTTTCACATATATAGGTTTCCCATGATTAATACAGGTTTTCTAATGAATACATGTTCAGTTTCTACTTCCTCCCTGGATCGTGTTTCTCATTCTCTATATATTCAATAACAAAGAATACCTGATGGAGCCCTTTTCATTTTTAAAACCAATTAAAACATTTTAAAACTAGAAAATTTCAATTCATTGTTCATCAGTCATAAATGACTCATGGTTGACCAATCCTTCGCAAGTTTTCAGAAATTGTGAATTACAAAATGGGAAATTAGTCATCATTTTTGCATAGAGCAGCTGGTAGATTAAAACATAAAATGGGATAAACAAAAATATGAGTATACAAAAACCAGTGTAATACCATAAATGAAAATAAAACATTTTTTCTATAGTAAACTGACCCCAATACTGAAATTAAATTTTCATCATCATCAAGACAAAATCTACTCAAAGCTGACCACACTAAGCTAGCCTCCAAAAACCCAAGACTACAAAAAGACTACCTATTTTTCTCATGTGGAGCAGTTGATGGATTTGTTGTTGTTGTTGGGTACCATCAAGTCAAATACAACTCACAGCGACCCTGTGAACAGAAGATCTGAACCCTGCTCTATCCTGCGCCATCCTCACACTTCCTGACACACAAGAGCCCATTGCAGCAGGCACCATTTCGATCCACCTGGTTGCGGGTCTTCCTATAGGTATACATAAATGTTATTGTTGTTGTTGTTGTTCTTGTTGTGGTTGTTGTTATGTGCCGTCGAGTCCTTTGCGACTCGTACAACAGCCCTAAACCGTGCTCTATCCTGTGCCAATCTCATTGACTCTGACACACCCATTCCGAGTACCCCAGTCACTGAATCAATCCACCTCATAGAGGGTCTTCACCTCCTGCGCCGTCCCTCCACTCTACCCAGCATGATGTCCCCCTCCAAAGACCTGTCTCTCCTTACAACATGTCTAAAGTATGTCAGACGAAGCCC
>NW_006399907.1:4066755-4069273 GCF_000299155.1 Elephantulus edwardii | reverse complement strand
ATCATCCAGATATATGCACCAACAACCAGAGCCAAAGAAGAAGAAATAGATGATTTCTACCAACTCTTACAGGCAAAGATAGATCAAACATGCAATCAAGATGCATTGAAAATAATGGGCAACTGGAACGCAAAAGTTGGGAACAGGGAAGAAGAATCAGTAGTTGGAAAAACATGGACTTGGTGACAGAAATGAAGCTGGAGATAGAATGACTGAATTTTGCACAATGACTTATTCATTGCAAATACATTTTTTAAGAGACATAAACATAGATTATACACATGGATTCGACCTGATGGTATGCATAGGAATCAGATCGATTACATCTGTGGAAAAAACCGCTGGAGAAGCTCAATATCAGCTGTGAAAACTAGGCCAGGAGCCGATTGTGGAACAGACCACCAACTACTCATATGCAAGTTCAAGCTGAAGCTGAGGAAATACATAAATACATTCAATAAAACCTGTCTCAAATGAAACAGGTGCAGTGGTGACTTGGTCTTTAGGCAGATGAGCTGCTGACTCAAATGTCACTCCTATCTAGGTTCAACTCCACCAGCAACACTGAAGGAGAAAGCTGAGCAATCCCCTCCTGCACAATTTATAGTTTCAGAAACAAAATGGTCAGCAGTGAGTTGGTTTGAACTCAACAATAACGAGAGAGCTGAGTTTTTTAGTTGGAGATAGGTACATTCTTGAATTGATTTTACCTGTTAGTCCTAATCCATCAATAGCTACCTTAACATAATGGGTTTTATCCATCTATCAAGTAAAAAACCCAGCAATTCCACTACTGTAATATGCCCTAAAGAAACCAGAACTGCCACCCAAGCAGATACATGCACATCCATGTTTATTGCAGCTTTGTTCACAATAGCAAAGAGTTAAACCCCAAGTGCTCATCAACAAACGAATGTATACAGAAGCTGTTGTATTATTTCCACAATGGAATACTATGTTCCGTTAAAAAAATAAGGAACTCATGAAATATTATACAAAATGGGTGACCCTGAAGGACATTATGCTGAGTGAAATATCTTAGTCATGAAAGTACAAATACTGCATAGTTCCACTGTTGTAAAACGGGACTGATATCCGTGTTGGGGGGAACCTAAGAGGAGATAAATAGTGTATATTGGATTGAAACAGATGTGGGAGAGAATTGTTTAAAAGGAATATAGGATTAGGTATTATTTTCATGGTAAGAGTCCTGAATAAGTGCTGCATAGTAAAGTAGACTGAAGGGTGGAGGGGATTGTATAACAGTGAAAGAATTTTTTTTTTCTTTTCAAAGAGAAAGTGAACTGGAGGGAAGAGTGCTCAGGAAGGAAAATGTGCAACAATGAATAAGTGGAAATCCAAAGTGTCTATAAACTTTCACTAAAATTTCAATTTAAAAATAGATTTTAAAAACCTACTGCTTTCACTGAATCATCTTAATCTAGAAAAAGATAACTGATTAAAATCCACCTTAAAGTTCCCTAAGAGTTCTAGTGATCAAGATATGCAAAGAACTCCACTATCTACTCAAGACATGACAGTGTCATAGCTATGTCTACACTAAAGATTTTAGGAAATGAAGGGGTAAGTTATCAATGAGACCTGAATAAGCAAGTTAACACATAATCCATCACTCCAAAGAAAAATTACTGGAGTGAAATACGTAAGAGAAAATGTTATACCTATAATAGTGCTATTATTATTCTTTCCACTATATTTTTTTTTCACTAGCACAATATCTCTTCTGAGAGTTACAAAGCTAATTGAAGAATAAAGGAAAAAACCTGCATAGCCTGAAAATGTGGGCTCTTGTAAAAATAAAATAAAAAATCCCTGGCTGAGTTTGTGACATTTTGGTGGCCTACCTAGCCATTTTCTTACTGTTACTCCAATGTTCCCTTAATTTCTTTCCTCAGCTAAGAAAAGCAGAAATGCTTTTAGGCTCCAGACTTAGAAGAAATTACTTACCTTTAGCTTATTTACATTATCTTTAAGGCAACATGTCTTGACAAATGAACACTCAAGATTAACTCAAACCAAGCTTCCTCTGACAAGGATATTAGTGGGGTGAATGGGGAAGAAGGAACAGAAAAGACATAGAAAAGAGAGAACAGAGAGGATGGGAGGGGAAAGAGAGGAGATAAGAAGTTAAGCACAAGGCAGCTCTGGTGGCCTAGTGACAAGAAGCTGCACTGCAGTCCCAGAGGTCAGGGTTTGAATCTACCAAATGCTCTGCTGGAGAAGTCTCCTTATGATGAAAAAAAAATTGAAGACTCTCACCAACTCTTGCAGCCTGAAATTGATCAAACATGAAATCAAGATGCATTTGTAATAATTAGTGATTGTTGTTGCTGTTGTGTGTCATGGAGTTGGAAGTGACCCATAGCTGACCCATTAGGGGGTTTTCAGAGACAGATGAGAGCAGGGAGGAGACTGCCCATCCTTCTCTTGCAGAGCAGAGGGTGGATCTGAATCACCAGAGAAGCTAAACAAGTGATTAGAATGCAAATAACAAAAA
>NW_006399907.1:4063053-4066295 GCF_000299155.1 Elephantulus edwardii | reverse complement strand
AATAAAGAAAAGACCAAAAATGGATGTAAGAAGAGACTCTGAGACTTATTCTAGAATATGGAGAAGCTAAAGTAAATGGGTTTTATGAAGAAGAATGTGGCATGAGAATTGGAGGGCATCATCAACAACCTATGTATGCAGATGACAAAACCATGCTTGCTGAAACAGGAGGACCTGAAATGCTTGCTGCCAAAGGTTAAGGACTTTAGTCCTCAATAGGGATTAAAGTTCAACAATAAAAAGACAAAGATTATCACCACTGGGCCAACTGACAGCACCATGATACATGGAGAAGAAATTGATGTTGTTAACAGTTACAGCTTACTCAGCTCCACAATCAACACTCTTGATACCAGAAGTCAGAAAATCAAAAGACAATTGCACTGGGAAAATCTGCTGTGAGGGACTTCTATAAAGTACTGAAAAGCAACAATGACAGTCTAGACACTAAGATGCACCTCATCCAGTCCATGGTCTTCACAATTACCTGCTATTCATCAGATAGCTGGGCAATGACTAAGGACAACGGAAGAAAAATTGATGCCTTTGAATCATGATGCTGGAGAAGAGTCTTGAACATACCATGGACCACCAAGAACATAAATAATTCTGTTTGGGAGAGAGTGAAAACAAGTTTCAACTTGGAGGCTAGGATTCTGAAACTCTGTCTCACATACTTTGGGCATGTGGTCCGGAGGGACATATCATTGGAGAAGGCTATCATGATTGAAACGGTGGAGGGACAGCACAAGAGGGGAAGACCCCAGATGAGATTATTGATACAGTAACTAGGGCAATGTGGGCAGGTGTGTCGGAGTCAGTGAGACTGTCTCAGGACAGGGAAGGCTTCAGGGCTGTTATACATAGTGTAAAACACTTGACAGCACAAAACAATAAAGCAAATGGACAAAATGATAATAAGGGCACTAAAACGAAGATTAACCAAAAAAGCTTGAAAATTCAAAGCAAATTATTTTTAAGGGCTATATAAAGATGTGGATCTCTCCAAATAACTGAGGAGCAATGATGCTAGTTTGAGGACTATGGTGCACCTGGTCCAGATCACAGTGTTTTCAATCATCTGCTATGCATCTGAGAACTGGAAAATCAATAAGGGTGACAGGGGAAAAAACTTGATGCCACTGAGTTGTGGTGTTAGAGAAGAATACTCAATATCCTATTGACTGCCAAGAGAACAAACAGGTATGTCTCAAGAGGGTGAAGCCAGACTGCTCCTTGAGCATACTAACGATGAACTTCGTCTCACATATTTTGGGTATATTGGTAGGAGAGGCTATTCCTTAGAGAAGAATATCATGCTTTGAACACGGAGGGATGGTTAAAGAGAGAAACATTCTCCGCCAGGTGGAATGACAGAGAAACTATAGCAATGGGCTCAAGTGTGTCAGAGATTGTAAAGTTATATAGGATAGGACAGGGTTCAGATCTATTTTTTAAAAGGTCGCTATGAGTTGTACTCAATGTGACAGCCCCTAATAATAATAAAGAACTGGAACTAGAAAAGTTAAAGATAAGAATAAATTCAAAATTTTTGATGCTGAAAGAAATAAAAGCTTCAAGCCTCAAATTGTACGAAAGTGTTCTGTGGCTAAAATATTTAAAGAGGCATGGAGTCTCACAGAACATGAAAATCATTATACCAAAAGTAATTGATTCTTTTCACCATCCTCAACTATTTCAGGAGATAGTATATGATGAAGAAAGAATGGTACTGAAGGAGAAAGTGAAGCTGCACTAAAAGCATTGTTTCAAAACGGAACACCAATTGAAATATTTCTAATTTTTTTAAATTTTGTTAGAGTGTGTGTGTGTGTGTGTGTGTGTGTGTGTGTGTGTGTACTGTCAAATTAGATCTGACTGGTACAGGAGGAGATTGTCCCTCCTTCCCCAGGAGAGTATATGGTGGACTTGAACCATGTACCTCTGGGATTGCAGTGCAGCTTCTTGCCACTAAGCCACCAGAGTTTCTTTCAATTAAAGCATTTTAACAAACAGACACGGTTCAGGGTGAGTTCTCTCCCTTATGGCAAGAAATTCAGAAGAAGGTTTAACAGTCTAATGCTTAACAACCACATTATGACAACAGGATTCCTCTTATAAATTATTTTGAAGTAATTTTAAGAATTGTTGTTGTTGTTATGTGCTATTGAGTCGCCTGCAACTCACAGTGATCATATATGTAACAGCCCTAAACCCTTCTTTATGTCTTATCAATCTTATTGTCTCTGACACACCTATCCCCATTACACCAGTGATGGAATCAATCCATCTCATTGAGGGTCCTCCACTCCTGCGCTGCCCTTCCACCTTTCCAAGCATGATGTCCCTCTCCAAAAACTAATCCCGCCTTGCAACATGTCCAAAGTACGTCAGATGGAGTTTCAGAATCCTTGCCTCCAAGGAGCAGCCTGGCTTCCCCCTCTCTAGGATGAACTTGTTTGTTCTCCTGGCAGTCCATGGTATATTCAATACTCTTCTCCAGCACCAGAGCGCAAAGGCATAAACTCTCCTTCTATCATCCCTAGTCACTGTTCAGCTCTTCGATGCATAGCAAATAATTGCAAAGACCATGGACTGTAACAGGTGCACGTTAGTCTCCAGACTAATATCATTACTCCTCAGTACCTTGGAGAGGTCTCTGACAGCAGACTTTCCCAGTGCAATTTGTCTTTTAATTTACTGGCTGCTGGTACCAAGAGTGTTGATTGTAGAGCTAAGCAAACTGAAGCTGTCAACAATCTCAATCTCTTCACCATCTATCATGATGCTACCAATTGGCCCAGTCATGAGAAACTTTGTTTTCTTGATGTTGAGCTTCAATCCATATTGAAGGTAGCAGTCCTCGACCTTCTGCAGCAAGCGCTTCAGGTCCTCTTCCGTTTCAGCAAGCAGGATTGTGTCATCTGCATAATGCAGGTTATTGATGAGTCTACAATGAGTCTCCAATCCTGACGCCACACTTCTCATAGAGCCCAGTCTCCTGGATATTCTGTTCCACATATAGATTGAAAATATATGGAGATAGGACACATCCTTGATGCACACTTCCCAATTCTTAACTATGCAGTGTTTCCTTGCTCTGTTCTGATGACTGCCTCCTGGTCTAAGCACAAGTTTTGCATGAGCATTATTAAGTGCTCTGGAATTCCCATTCTTTTCAGAGTTAGCCACAGTTTGTTATGACCCACACAGTCAAATACCTTTGCATAATCAAGGAAACA
>NW_006399907.1:4056550-4062333 GCF_000299155.1 Elephantulus edwardii | reverse complement strand
ATGGTTGTCCTCCAGATTTCTTGGCACAACTTGGTGAGCACATCCAGGGCAGTATCTGTTTGTTGAAATATGTCAATTGGTATACCACCAATTCCTTTGGCCCTGTTTTTTGCCAATTCTTTCAGAGCAGCTTAAACTTCCTCCTTCATCACCACAGGCTTATATGCTGTTTCATTAAACTCTTTTGCATCCACCAATTTCTTTTGGTACAATAATGCTTTATACTCTTTCCATCTTTTATTAATGCTTTCTGGATCATTTAATGTTCTGTCCAAAGTATCCTTAAGTATTGCAAGTCGAGGTCTGAATTTGTCCTTCAGTTCCTTCAGCTTAAGAAATGCAGCTATCCATTCATTATTTCTCTCTCAAGGCTTTAAAGAAAGGACTGTTAGCTCAGAATACCTTGAAGCTCTAGACTGTAAGTTAGATTCATGGCAGTACTGGTTGTTGTGTACCATAGTCAGAACTTACTAAAAGCTCCAGTGAGTTTTCAGAAACAGTTAATTGCAGGAGACTGCCCATCCTTCTGCCAAGGAGCAGTTGGATGGCCTCAAGCTCATGCCTTCAGGTTTGCAGCAGTTTCTTGCCACTAGGTCAAAGGTTATAATCCAATTTAGTAGCAGAATACAGTCAGGACCACTCTCAAAATGTGCTCCCAGACATCTCAGCCTTGAGCCTCACAACTTTAGGTTGCATTACAAATTTCTCAATCCTGTCAATATTGGCTTGCCGGATCCCTCAGTCTTAGCCAGTGTTATAGTTCTCAGTCCTGCCAATATTGGACCCCATTCCTATTTGTCCAACAAATTTTGGCAAAGGCTCTTAATTCCAGTTCCAATGATATAATAATCCCAAGGTCCCATTTCATCTTCTCTGCTGTGGCTGCCAAAGCCCTATAGGCCCTCTGGCCCTTTTCCTATTAGTGAAGTTTCTCTTCTTCACAAGTATGGCAGGTTTCTCTTTCTATTGCTAGGTTGTGCAATTTAATGGTGAGATTAGCCAATCTCCTTGTGCTAGTCATACATTCCTGCCCATCTACTGGCAAACTCAAACCAAACAGAAAGATAAATTCCACAATAACAGATCTCATCATGCAGGAAATTACATTACATAAGTTCTCATCAAGAAACAGATTATATTACAAGAGGTTGAATGAAGGGGATGACTACACAGAACAGTCACACTACAGAATCACACACTCAAGACACTCAAATCTTATAAGGTCCTATTTTATCATGCATGTTAATCAACACATACCTGTATCTGCAGTTTGCAACAACTAGTATATAAAAGCAATGCTTTTAAGATATAAAATTTCCATCTATCCTACTGAAATTAAATTTACTGGATTTTTTTTTTCTTTTTGATAAATGAGATTTTACTTAGCTATAATACTATAATGCTCCTGGAGTGCTGGGTT
This sequence comes from Elephantulus edwardii, assembly GCF_000299155.1. Taxonomy (NCBI): domain Eukaryota; kingdom Metazoa; phylum Chordata; class Mammalia; order Macroscelidea; family Macroscelididae; genus Elephantulus; species Elephantulus edwardii. The sequence continues at coordinate 4,060,913 of NW_006399907.1, read as the reverse complement.
TGTGGCCCTCCATTATTTTGGGTTAACTTTTGTGATTTATGAATGAAATTGAAGAAAATCCTGCCACAAATGATAGACAAGAAATGTCTTCTTATAAATGCAGTAAAGAGGCTTAGGAGGGAATGAAGGGTACTGGGCAGCCTAATAAGTAAGGAGTTATATTGAAAGTCCAAAGGCAAGTGGTTCACATCCACCAGCTGCTCCTTGGGAGAAAGATGAGCAATCTCCTCCAGTGCAACTTGCAACCTTTGATAGCTCTGCTGGAGGGTCAGCTATGAATTGGTTATGATTCAAGGGCATACAACAACAACAAAAACAACTAATGGTGTAGCACAAAGTAAGCTGTGCTGCTAACAAAAAGGATGTGCATCTCTATTGGCCCAGATTCATCAATTTAGCTCCATAGGAGAAAGAGGGGTAATCTCCTCCCATTAGGATTTACAGCCTCACAAACCCAGTAAAGGGTTGCCATGAGTCAGAACTACTCAACAGGGATAAGTTTGATAGTTTTTGAGGCAGGAATACAGAATTTTCTCCTCTCTTAAAATCTAAGTACTGTGAGCCAATGGATGTATAATTTAATCAAAGCATATAGAGAGTTGGCAAACCAAAGTTTCTTTTCAGTTTAGGAAAAATAACTTCTGTGCAATAAACAGCTGACAGATGCATTATTTTTCTATAAAGATTTTCTGAGAGACAGATGTTTCAGCACTATAAACCAGTAAGTTAATTAAGGACTTCTGACCTTCAATTTACATATGCATAAAATAGAAATTGATGGAAAAATTATGTATATAGGACCTGTACCTTCTTGTTCCCATTAGTATTGTTTTCTGGAAATTGTCCTAAGCAATAAAAATAACTATATATCATTTTCGTTGGATATTCATAAAGGCACCAAAGTAATAGACTTGATCTTATCAAACAACAGAAAAAAAAATGGAATTAAAGTTCTATAAATAGTTATAAGAAGCAAAGAAGATTCATCCTCAGGCCAAAACATCTCAATATATCTAATACTTTGATCAAGGAAAAAAGGTGTTTAAAATGAAAATGTACTTTTTAATCATCTACCTATGTTTCATAAGGGTTTTGCCAATAGTATTATTATTTATCACCACATTTTTAAATATACTAAAATTATTGTTGTTGTTGTTATGTGCCATCGAGCACATAACATTGACCCCTATGTACAAGAGCCCTAAATGTCGTTCTATCCTGTGCCAACCTCGCCGTCTCAAACACACTCATTCCCACCACTCCACTCACAGAATCGATCCATCTCATCAAGGGTTTTCCTCTCCTGCGCCATCCCTCCACTCTCCCAAATATGATGTCCCTCTCCAAGGACCAGTCCCTCCTTGCAACATCCCCAAAGTATGTCAGACGAAGCTTCAGAATCCTTGCCTCCAAGTTGCAGCCCGGTTTCACCCTCTCCAAGACAAACCTGTTTGTTCTCCTAGCAGTCGATGGAATATTCAACATTCTTCTCCAGCACCACAGCTCAAAAACATCAATTATCCTTCTATTATCCCTATTCACTGTCCAACTCTCCGATTCATAGCATGTTTTGAAGACTATAGCCTGGATCAGGTGCACCTTAATCTTTGGTATTTGTAGTGAGTTAACTACTGTAGAATCATTTTTCCCTGAGTAGAAAACTCAGAATAACTCTCGTAGCCTCAGGTTCTACCAATCCTCTTGCTCCTTCAATCCCAAACAACAGAAGGTGAGGAAAACTGCATCATTCTCAGGTTTTTAAGGGAATGCTGAAAATGTATAGTTCTGTATTCTTCCTCTTTACCAAACTCTCTTCCTTTTCTCTCCTTCACACAACTTCTCTCCTCTCTACCCTTAAAAATTTAATGAGAAGATAGATACTGATAGGATAGATGATGATGATGATGAAGAAGAAGATAGATAGATAGATGAAAGATAGAGACAGATAATCCCTATTCCCTATAAAATCTATTACATTAAAATTTTGAGGTACAAACAATGGCTCATAATAACAAATTGACACTATTTTTCAATGCACAATATTATTATTTATAACTGTGTTATGCTAAGGAAGTTGTAGTATACCTATGTTTTAATGTCTTTTTTTTTATACACAGAAAGGCATGTAATACACCATATAATAAAACAGACAAACTGTTCCAATTTACATACTAATTTGACCCAATGATAGACTTAGTAAAGGAACTCATTCCTAATTAGGACTATCTGCATATGTATATACGTACATGCTTAGAAAGGTTGATGGTCAGCAAAAGAGAAGAAGTCCCTAGACAAGTTGAATTTACATAGTGACTGCAGTAATGTGCAAGTGTGTCAGATAGCACAAGGTTCAGATCTGTTGTTCAGAGGGTCACTATGAATCATACTCAACTTGATGGCACCTAAGTGCAAAAATTGATACTAAGTCAATCCTGGCTCATACTAACCCAATGAGTTCCTGAGAAGACTGCTCACCTTTCTCTCAAGGAGTGGTGGGTGGATTTGCACCTCTGACTTATGGGTTAGCACTGTAACATATACAATGCACTAAGCCACCAAGGCTCCTTATGAGTATGCTATTTATGATATAAATTAATATGTATGTGTGTGCCTAGGGAACATTGGTGGCCTAGCAGGTAAGGCCAACTCAAAGGAAGGATGTTAAAATTCACCAGCCTATCCACAATTTCTTCCCTTGTGATTTATAGCTTCCAAAACCTCAGTAGGTCAGCTATAAGTCAGTTCCAAATCCATGGCAATGAGTTTCAGTATTTGTTGTATGTGCTTATCCCTTGCCTCATTATCTCTCACAATCATTTCCCCTCAATTTCTCTTCCTCCACAAACATTTTTCTTCCCGTATACACTTGGGTAGCTTTCTTTCTCTCTCCTCATTTCTAACCTATGTTGTTTCTGTTATGTGCTACTGAGTCAACTAACACTCATACAAATCCTATGAACAATGGATCTGAACCCGGCCCTACTCTGAGCCAACTTCACCATCACTGACACATCTGACCCTCATTCCCACAGTCACTGTGTCAATCCATCTTCCCTGTGGTCTTCCTCTTCTACACCACTCCTCTACCCTTTCAAGCATGATGTCCCTCTCCAAGGACTGGTTCCTAATATGCCCAAACAATGTGAGAAGAAGCTTCAGAATTCTTGCCTCAGAGGAGCAAAGTGATCTCATCTCCAGAACAGAGATATCTGTTCCCTTGGCAGTTCATGATATGTTCAAAACTCTTCTCCAGCACCACATTCAAAGCTGTCGATTATTCTTCTGTTCTTTATTTCCCAGTTCTCAAATGTATAGCAAGCAACTGAGAAGACCAAGCCTGGATCAGGCACACCTTAGTCTCCAGACTGACACTGTTGCTGTTCAGCACTCTGGAGAGGTTCCTGACAGCACATTTTCCCAATGCAATTTATCTTTTGATTTGCTCACTGCTGGTGCCAAGAGTGCTGATTGTGGATCTAAGGAAGATGAAATCATTAACAATCTCAATCATTTCTCCATCTATCATGACACTGCCCATTGACCCAGTGGTGAGGATCCTTGTTTTCTTGATGTTTACATTTACATGCAATCTGGATTGAAGGCCGCAGTCTCTGACTTTCTAAAGTAAACTCTTTAAGTCCTCCTCCATTTCAGTAGCAAGATTGTCACCTGCATAATGTAGATTGTTGATGAGTCTTCCTTCAATCCTTCTACCCTATATATTGTTGTTGTTGATTGCTGTGAAGTTGAGCATGACTCATAGTGACTCTATGAACAAAAGACTTAATGCCTTCCCATAGCTATTGTCATTTCTCCAAGTTCATAGAGTTTCCAGAGGCATATGGTTCAGGAAGTGGATGCCACTTCTGCTTCCAAACCAGTTTTACATCTGGAACCTCCACCACTGTCCACATTGGGAAACCATTATGGTATTTGATACCCTAAAGGTACAAGGTTCGGCATCACAGCAAATCCAAGTTACATCATACAGCACATTGACAAAGAGTGATGTACAAAGTGGAAGAGTGTTCCTACAGATATAACAGCACTAGTCTCATTTAGTAGTGGTTAAGTATCATCAAGTCGAATACGACTGATAGTAAGCTTTGCACAAAAGACCTAAACTCTGTTCTATAACTAACATCATTTCTGTACATTTATAGGGTTTAGCGAGATTGTGGAGTTTCCAGAGGCATCTAATTTAGGAAGTGGATGCTACTCCTGTTTCCCAGCATAAATCAATCTGGAAGCTCATCCAAACATTGCACATAAATGGTAATCATTCTTAATCACTATATAACATTTAATAACTATATACTGAAGGCTATGTGTTATAAATTTAATAAAAATATAGGATGCTCAA
>NW_006399907.1:4054839-4056399 GCF_000299155.1 Elephantulus edwardii | reverse complement strand
AAAAAAAAAAAAGTAAAATTCTTTCATTGGTCTAAAATCCCCCCGTCCCCAGACTGGCCCCTGCCCCGAGTATGCTTCACTATGCAACCTTCATTCTGGACTCTTGTGATAACCATAATATCCAATCATATATCACCTTAAATCTGTTCTTTCCCTCATCTGTTCTAAATTTGAATTTTAGATAAACTAATTTCTTGAGTGCAATGAAGAATTCTACCCTATATAGTTTAGTAAATTCCGTCATACTTAGCTATTTTGTCCCATGTTTCTTTTTTTTTTTTTCAGAGCAGTTATCACTGCCTCAAAAACTACATAGTTACTTATTCTAAGGCTGCATACTCACTAAAATATCAATTATATAAATTCAAAACCATGTCTCTTGGATTCAGAACTTCTTCTCTAACAGTATCTGACAACTTAGTACTAAGAATTTACTAATCATTCATTAAATAAATACTTAAGGAAACACAATCAAACATTAAGATTACAAACAACATTAAAATATTTACAAGATCTTAATAGAAAATTAATTAAAACAAAAAGTACCTTATAATCCTATTTAAAGTCCAATATAATGTATAACTTTTAAAAATTCAAATTTAAAGGTGATCCTATTCATTTACTTAAAAAAACACAACACACGACTAAATCTCTCTTAAATGTCATTTAAATTAACTAAAAGAGCAAGCATGAGATAAGCACTGATGAAGCATGGCCCAACTTTTCCTGAATTCAATCTAACAGGACCTCTTTCATCCAGTAATTACTTGTCTAATAATTTAGCCTAGGAAAAATAATGTAAATTAAGACAAATCTTCCTGCCTAAAGATATTAAAACAAGATAATTTTAAAATTACAAAGAAAATGAAAGCTGTCAACAAGATAGATATACTGCAATTACTTGATTTTTTAAAATTATGGCTCATTTCTATTATAGAATACTATGTAGCTATTTTTTAAAGTAATTTATAGGAACATGTAAAAACTAACTTATGATAAAGAAGAAACTAGTATATACAAAATATGAATTAGACCATTTAAAAATATTCATTAAAAAGAGAAAAACATATGCCAAATACATGAGATTATCTGGTACAAGAATTACAGATCATTTTATGACTAATTCTTGGCATCTGTCAAGAGAAACTTTTCTCCAAGAAACAGTGACTGCAATTAATTTATGCCATAAATTAGAAGAAATATAGCACAAATTATCCATCTCATATTGGAGATAACTGACCTGGAAAATGAGCTGATGCTTAAGTTTAACAAAGCACTCACTAATTTTATCTGATAATGATCCTAAGAAAGTATTTTGCATATTATCTAGATAAAACATGCAGCACTAATACAACAAAGTTTTCTTACAAAAGTAGCGCATTTTAATAAATGTTATAAAAATAGAAAATATTTCAATTGGTTGTTGTTGTTATGTGCTGTCAAGTCGTTTTCGACTCATAGCGATCCTGTGCACAACAGCCCTAAACCGTGCTCCATCCTGTGCCAATCGCAATGCCTCTGACACACCCATCCTGATTACCCCAGTCACTGAATCAATCC
>NW_006399907.1:4043621-4054309 GCF_000299155.1 Elephantulus edwardii | reverse complement strand
TGGCAGTCCATGGTACATTCAATACTCTTCTCCAGCACCACAGCTCAAAGGCGTCAATTCTTCTATCCTCCCTAGTCATTGTCCAACTCTCTGATTTATAACAAGTGATTGCAAAAACCATGGCCTGTATCAGGCGGACCTGATTGGTAGTAACTTTAGAAAAATAAAAATTCTATTCAATGATCCATATTAATATAAAAATTTAGAAAAATTATAATATTTAGTTTATAGAATACAAAAAGACAAAGAGTCCAATTTAAAAAATGGGCAAAAAGTCAGAATAGATATTTGCTATTTGTTGGTGACATCAAGCAAATAACATTATTAGTCGTTAAGGAGCTACAAACCAAAACTACAGGAAGATACTGTCATTGTTCACCCTTCAGCTGGTTTCAGAGACAGTAAACTGCATGGGAGGAGAGTGCCCATCTTTCTCCCATGGAGCAGCTGGCAGATTCAAACCCTTTGCCTTTAGATTAGCAGAGCAAATTGTTATCACTAAGGCATCAGCGTTCCTTCAATGTCATACTTGTGTACCACTGAGTTGTAAATGACCCATAGCTGACGCTTAAGCAAATTTTCATGGCAGTTAATAACATGGGAGGAGAATGCCCATCCTTCTGGTGGATTCGAACTGTGTACCTAGGTTGGTAGCACAATTCCTTACTGTTAAACTACCAGAGATCCCTACTGCACCCAAATTAATACATTACTGTTCCTGTTGTTGCTGTTGTAATGTGTCATCAAGGTTGACTCTACTCATAGCTAACCTTCTAGCAGGTTTTCAGAGGCTATAAATCACATGGGAGGAGAATGCCAATCTTTCTTACACTAAGTAGCTGGTGGATTTGAACTGTTTGCCTTTAGGTTGCCACCACAACTTGCACTAAGCTACCAGAGTTCCCTTGATGACATACCACTCAAATTAATATGTGATTGCTGCTTTTGTTTCTAGTGGTAACAGATGGTAGGAAGGTTAAAGGGAAACTGGAAAGTCTACCCATTACCAGTAGGAATGTAAAATGATATGGTCACTATGTCCAATGGTTTGGCAGTTGCCAAACAAGCAACAGAGCTCTAGTGTCCTACTCGGTAAGGCAATGCACTGCTACCCCAAAGCCAGGTGATTCGAATCTTCCAGCTGATTCAAGAGAGAAAGATGAGCAATCTTCTCTCAGGCAATTTACAGCTTTTGAAAGCCTGCTGGAGGGTCAGCTATGAGATGAGTCTGACTTCATGTCACATAAAAATAACAAAGCTGAACAAAGAACTGCCACATGGCTGAGTAATTCTAGTCCAACATATATGTCCAGAAGAAATGAAAGCACTAAAGCAAAAAGAAACCTGAACACCAATGATCACTGCAGCCCATTTCACAAAAGTAAAAAAATGCAGAAACAATAAACATTACACAGACACACACACAGAGGCAAGCATTACTCAACCATAAATAAGTGAAGTCCAGAAACATACTACAACATGAATGAAAGTGAAAACATTTTGCTGACTAAAACAAGTCAGGAACAAAACTGTGAGTACTGCATGATCTCACTTACATAAAACATCTAGAATAGGCATGTCACAAGGTAGATAAAACTTGAAAACATTATCCTGAGCAAAGCAAATCAATCACAAAAGAGAAAAGTCAGGATGATATCATACAATATAAAATTAGAAAATACATGTTAAAAAAAGGGCTTCTGCACACGTAGGGCAATTCTATTGCTCTATGTGCAGAACTGACACCAAGGGATTTCAGAAGTGTAATATTTGCTTCCTGGGCAGCTGGTGATTGTTGTCCCTGGCACCCTTAATTAAATATTAAAATAAGAACTTTAAAAAAAGAAAATACATGTTGTTACATTGCTAGGTCAGCTCCTACTCATGAGATCGTGTTCAACAGACCCCTTCAGATCTATTTTTCTTCTCACAATCTCTGTTGTATTTAACTCCACTGTTCCAGTTATGGTGTTAATCCATCACACTGAAGGGCTTCCTCTCTTTAACTGGCCTACTTTTCCAAGCATGATGTCCTTTTCAAAACTCTGGTCTTTCCTGCTAAAATCTCAAAAGTACATGAAATGAAGTCTCCAACAAAGTTTCTAAGGAGCATTCAGGGTGATCTTCCAAGCAGATCTGTTTGGTTTTGACAATCCATGGTACTGAATATTCAAAATTCTTTGCCAACACCACAATTCAAAGTTATCAATTCTTCTTCAGTCTTCCTTTTTTATCCAACTTTCACATGCATGTGAAACTATTAAAAATTCCACAGCTTTGCAGGATGTACTGTGGTCTCCAAAGTGACATTCTTCCTCTTTAGTACTAAAGAGGTCCTTAGCAGATGTGCCAAAAGCAGTATGTAATTTTATTTGGTCACTGCTGCTTCCATAGGTATTCACTGTGGATCCAAGTAAGATCAAAGCAGTGACAACTTCAATCTTTTCTCTACATATCATGATGTTGCTAACTGGCCCAGCTGTGAGAATTTTTGTTTTATTTTGTTGTTGTTATGAGGTGTCACTGAGTCTAGTTCAACTCGTAGTGACTCTATGAAAAACAGATCTAAACCATGTCCTATCTTGTACCATCCTTACCATCTCTGACACACGGAAGCCCACTGCTGCAGTCACTGTGTCAATCCACCTTGTTGAGGGTCTTTTTCTCTTTTGCTGACCCTCCATGCATGATGTTCCTTTCTAAGACAGCCTCTCCTAGCAGCACACCCAAAATATATGAAATGAAGTTTAATCATCCTTACTTCCAAGGAGCATTCTGGTTGTACTTTTCCCAAGACATTTCTGTTTGTTTGGTGTTTGTTGTCACTCCATGAGATTTTTTTTTTATTTTATATACTGACATGAAATTCACAGCGAAGGCTACATTCTTTGTTAGGCTTCTTGATCTTCTTGTGAAGGTGTCTCAAGTCCTCTTCACTTTCAGTAAGCAAAGCAAATGAAAGGAACCAAGATCAGTAGTAGTTTTCAGATGTTGTAAGAAGGGGACTGGGAAATACCGAGTTAATGCCAATAGTGGTGGAATAATGTGACAATAGAAAGTAAGAGTTGTTTCACAACTTGAAAAATTACACATGTAAGAATTTATAAATTTAGTATTTTTCTTTCTGTGTATCTTCAATATGTTGTTGTTGTTGTTGCTGTTATGTACCGTGGAGTCACCTGCAACTCATAACAATGCTATGTACAACGGCCCTAAACCCTGCTCTATCTTGTGCCAATCTCACTAGCTACAACACACCCACCCCGATTACCCCAGTCACTGAATCAATCCACCTCATAGAAGATCTTTCTCTCCTGTGCTGTTCCCTCCACCCTCCCAACATGACATCCTTCTCCAAGGGCTGGTCTAATCCTTGCTACATATCCAAAGTTTATCAGATGAAACTTAAGAATCCTTGCCTCCAGGAGCAGCCTCGACAGGATTAACCCATTCATATTCTTAGCCATCCATGGTACAGTCAATACTCGTCTCCAACACCACAGTTCAAAGGCATCAATTCTCCTTCTATCCTCTCTAGTCATTGTCCAGTTCTCTGATGCATAGCAAGTGATTGCAAAGACCATGTCCTGTATCAGGTGCACCTTAGTCTTCGGAATGGCACCACTGCTCTTCAATACTTTGGAGAAATCCCTAATAGCAGACTTTCCCACTGCAATATGTCATTTAATTTCCTAGCTGTTGGTGCCAAATGTGTTGATTGTGGAGTCAAGCAAACTATAAAGTTGTTAACAATCTCAATCTTGCCACCATCCATCCTGATGCTGCCAATAGACCCAGTGGCGAGAATCTTTGTATTCTTGATATGGAGCCTCAATACATACTGAAGGCTGCAATCCATGACCTTCTGCAGCAAGCACTTCAGGTCCTCTTCAGTTTCAGCAAGCAAGGTTGTGCCATCTGCATAACGCAGACTGTTGAAGAACCTTCCTCCAATCCTGATGCCACACTTCTCCTCATAGAGCCCAGCCTCCAAGATAATCTATTCTACAAATAGGTTGAAAAGGTATGGAGATAGGGTAAATCCCTGGCATACACCCTTCCCAGTTTTGAATAACGCAGTGTTTCCTTGCTCTGTTCTGACGACTGCCTCCTGGTCCAAGTATAGGATTCACATTAGCACAATCAGGTGTTCTGGGATTCCCAGTATATTTTCAGCATCATAACTATAAATTAGATTAGAAAAAAATATTTTCCCCACAGATTGTTCTATCAAGGACTTTATTTGTTTGCTTTCTCTACTTTCAGAAGTGGGAATATTTCATCAGGATCAAATAAGTAATCCAGTAATTCATTTCTTGTGACTGCAAAAGCCTGTGCAATGACAGATCTTCCTATTTTCCTGTCTACTTTAATATTGATAATTATCTCACAACGTTTCTTTATTTTCTGAGAGGAAAATATTACCACACAATCTAACATAATAACTTTTCAGAATCTGAATAATCTTCACAGGCTTTAGAAAATGAGTTCATTACCAATGGACTAACAAGTCAATTATTATAAGATTTCAGAACATATGCATAAGATGAGAATTTTGTAGGCAGAGGTATGTAAGAAATAAAAACAGATGGCTGGAAGTCAACAAACATCTTTTTAAAAATAGCAACATTTATAAAAATATCCAATGAATTGAACTCTTTAAAATAAAACTTTCTTCCTTCTCCGTAAACCATTCTCTCAAATTACTTCAGGCACCAAGCTAGGTAAAGGATAATACTATGCCAACAAACTCCTGATTCCTATAATAACTGTGAGAAATAAACTTTTCCAAGCAGAATAAAACTTCCTTAATGACCTCAAGTATCTCATTCTAAGCTTATTAAGAGATCTGGAGTGAAAAAAAAATTCAACTTCTTTACCCTAAATGACATTTTTTTAAATATTTTTAATTTATTTTAATGTTTGCAGAGATTTTGTATTTCCATCATTAATTGTTGAATTTTTCTCCCTGCCCACCTCCCTCCCCACCAGTTCGCTCCTCTTCTTTAAAAGTAAAAGAAAAATTCTTTCATTGATATACAATCCCCACATACACACCGGAGAACACTCCACTATGCAACCTTCATTCTGGACTCTTGTCATAAACATAATACCCAATCATATATAGCTTTTAAACAGTCCTGTCCCTCATTTTTCAAAGCAGTATACATAATTTATCCAATATTTCTCAGTCTCACTCCCACCCTGATGTCAGTTCCATTCTCCAACAGTGACACTATGCAGTATTTGTCCTTTTGTTACTGAGATAGTTCCCTCAACATAATGTCCTCCAAGGTCACCCATCACCCATTTTTAGTAATATTTCATGAGTTCCTTAGTTTTCAGTACAGCGTAGTATTCCATTGCATGAATATACCACAGCTTCTCTATCCATTCATTTGTTGATGGGCACTTAGGTTGTTTCCAACTCTTTGCTATTGTGAACAAAGCTGCAATAAACATGGGTGTGCATACATCTGCCTTGGTGGCAGTTATGGTTTCTTTAGGGTATATTTCCAGTAATGGAATTACTAGGTCAAATGGTATTTCTATTTGCAACTTTTTGAGAAAGCGCCATAAGGCTTTCCGTAAGTGGTTGCACCATTTTACACTCTCACCAACAGTGAACAGGGATTCCAGTTTCTCTGCAACCTCTCCATGATTTGTTGTTCGCTGCTCTGTTAAATTTTGCTATTCTTACCGGGGTGAGACCATATCTAGTAATTGTTTGGATTTGCATCTCACTTAGAGGTAGGGATTTTGAGCATTTCTTCATGTATTTGTTGGCCATCTGAATGTCTTCTTTGGTGTAGTGTCTATTCATATCTTGTGCCCATTTTTCAATTGCGTTATTTACCTTTATTTTGTTGTGGTGCTCAAGTATTTTATAAATTCTAGATATAAGCCTGACATGTCATTACCAAATATCTTTTCCCAATCTGTAGCTTTCCTTTTTACTCTGTTGGAGAAGTTTTTGGATATGCATAAGGATGTGCATAGGGATTTGATTCTTAGATGATCCCATTCATCTATTTTATCTTCTTTTGCTTATAGATTTTTCAGGACACTTGGACGACTGTTTATGTTGTGTATTAGGACTTCTAGAGTTCTTCCAAGGTTTTCCTTAATGAAATTTATAGTCCTTGGTTTTAGTCCTAGGTCCATGATCCATTTGAGTTGGTTTTTGTGTATGGAGTGAGGGGTGGATCTTGCTTGAGTTTTCTACAGATAGTTTTCCAATTTTCCCAGCCCCATTTGTTAAAAAGGCTGTCGTTTACCCACTTAATTGACATTTTAACACACACACACACACACACACACACACACAAATTCTGCCAGAACTCAATTTTATTCCAAGAAAATGAAAGATATAGACAGAAGTATAGAAAATTAAGCACAGAAACAAACTGAAAAAAATAAAAATGTTGTCACATGTCATCAAGTTGCCAAGATTCATGGCAACCCTATATACATTAGCTCTGAAACCTGCCCAATCCTGAGCCAATCTCAATAGCTCTATTTCCAGTTTTCTGATCATTGAATCAATCCATCTCATCCTGGTTCTTTCTCTTCTGATGTCCTCCCACCCTCCCAAGCATGATGTTCTTCTCCAAGTACTAGTCCCTCCCTCCTGGCCACATGCCCCAAATATGTGAGACAGAGTTTCAAAATCCTTGCCTCCAAGGAGCAGCTTGGTTTCACCCTCTCCAGGATGAACCTGTTTGTTCTCCCAGCAGTCCATCATATATTCGAAATTCTTCTCCAGCACCACAAGTCAACAGCATCCATCCTTCTTCCATCATCCTTAGTTACTGTCCAGCTCTCTGATGCATAGCAAGTAATTATGAAAACCATGGCCTGTATCAGGAGCAGGTTGGTCTGCAGACTGACATTGTTGCTCTTCAGTATTCTAGAGAGGTCCCTGACAGCAGACTTTCCCAATGGAGTTTATCTTAAGCTTTCCTGACTGCTTTTGCCAAGAATGTCAATTGTGGAACCAAACAAACTAAAGCTGTTAACAATCTCAATCACCAAAATAAATAATCAGGTATATTTTTTTTAAATAGTAATGACTGGATAACTATAAAAAAGTACTCTACAGAAATACATAAGAACAAAATAGAAAATTGAAAAAAATTCACATTCTCATTATATATCACTAAGATATATTCTTAAAACAAACAAGGAACTCATTTAATGAATTTAAAAGAACCGCTTTCCTTTCAAGCTAGGGGAAAAAAAACAAACTCTACTTCCAAAGAGGCACGCTTGAAAAGGCAGAACTCATGGCAATTGTATTTAAATATTACAAAAAAACCTAACTTATTTAATAGCATAAATGTTTAGTTCTATTTTTACTAAGTATATTTACTAAAAAAGAATAAAAAAGCCAAACCTCATTGTAATCAAGTCTATTTTGACTCATAGTAACCCTACAGGAAAGACTGGAACTTCCCCACTGGGCTTCCAAGGCCGTAAATCTACAGAATAGATTTCCCATAACTCTCTCACAGGTTAGCTGGCAAGTTCAAACCACTGACTCTTTGGTCATTAACTCAGCATTGAAGAAGCACCACCAGTCACTTAAGGGAGTATACTTTTATTGCTGTTGCTGTTATTATGTACCATCAAGTTGGAACCGACTCACAGCTGATCTTCCCGTGGGTTTTCAGAGGCAGTAAATCACATAAAAGGGGACTGTCTATCTCTCTCCCATGGAGCAGCTAATTGATTAAAACAGCATATCTTTGGGTTGGCAGCACAATTCCTTACCTTTAAGCCACTAGAGTTATAGTAAAACTATAACTGTTTTTTGCAGAAAAACAGCAAATTTCTCCTAGTTCAGGGTAAAGTGATGCACAATGTGGTACACAAATTAATAAAAAATAGATCTTTAATTTATTATGACCATTATAATAATCATCTTCATACAGTCTAGGAAATATGTATTTCAAGAACTGTGGCATTTCTAGAACATTTAAATATTACTTTCAAAAAGGACTTATGATAAAAACTACAACAAAATCAACATTTTCTAGAATGCACTACTGTTACTTTTGTCCTGCAATTGGAGTCCAGCCTTAAATTTGTTTTTCCCCCTCACATGAACTTCTGTCAGAAGGACATCTAGGTTGGCCGCAAATAACCAATCCAAAGCATTCATCCTAGAGATTACTGACAACTCACAGACCACAAGCATGAGGTTAAGACACTATTTAAACATGCCGCTGGGGCTAGAAAGTAGTAGTTAGCCTGTAGTTCGTCAGGTTTTATATGACCAAGGTGAAATAAGTACAAGGCAAAATCTATGAATGTCTATCTTAGTTTCAGAATATTTTCTTTTTCAGTAAATTTAGAAACTACTAGATCAAAGATTTAGATCAAACTTTTAATAGATGCCCGTACAAGAGCATTTAACTGAAAATATTTAAAAAATCATTTAATAGTGAAGCATGAACTTTTCTTTGATGAAGACTGAAATTATGACTCCTATTTATTATAACTAATATTCTCTTCTCAATAGACTTGCACAGATAACTAATTTTTTAAATGTATCATTCTGAAGTGTGTAAAATGGTCACACATAAACATCTTTAACACATCTAATAAAATAAGCTGAAAAAGATTAAAGACCTTTACAGTATTACTCAACTATACAGCTGCAATATGTAGCAGCGTGTCTCTTAATTCTATCAAAATGTTTACAATATTTTTCAACAATATAGCTGCAATACTTAGCAGTGTGCCAGTTATACCAACAATTCTATCAACATGTTTTATTAACTATCTTAATGTTTAGCTAAAAGTTCCTGCTAATCTCGGAAAATTGAAACCATTTGGTGGACTAGTGGTGAGGAACTGTGCTGCCAACCAAAAGGTATGCAGTTTGAATCTACCAGTTGCTCCATGGGAGAAAGATGAGCAGTCTCCTACTGTGACGTTCCTACTCAACAGCCTACAACAATAACAACAATGCATATGCAAGGAGGCCTGGAGGCATGCTGCAATACACACTGCACTGCCAATCAAAAGGCTGGCATTTGGGATCCTCAAGCCAATCTGAAAGAGCAATCTCCTCTTTGAAGATGTAGAGCCTCAGAACCCAGACTGGAGGATTATTATGAGATGAGATTGATCTGATGGTAATGAGTTTTGGGTTTTGGTATATACATAAATATACCTATCATTTCATCGCTGATTACTGATTTTGCTATAACACAATTAAAGAGTAGGCCAAGCATATATGGATCCAGTATGTAAAATATTCACATACATGTGAGAAAGCGAATAGTTTATGGAAAAAATAGTTTCATTTAGTAACTATACTTTTGTGTTTTTAGTCCTGTGTGTCCATATTTGTGTCATGAGTTCAAAAGGAACAATTTAGTGAAAAATAGATAAATGCCACAATACAATAAATAAGCAAACTAAAACAAATTAAATGAGGGAAAAAAACCAACCAAAATACATGGATTTTGAAATCCAAGCCAAAACATTTTAATAAAAATTACTGACATTTAAGTCTAACAATGAAATGAATCCTTATTTGCCAAACAGGCAATTTGTTTATTTTTTAACTTGCTTTGTTCAGTATTAATTTCAAAATATTTTTTTATTCCCCATTCAACACAATGCACAGAATCCATGCATGAAAAATGCATTTTTATATTTTAAAGAAATTTTATGAGGTTAGTGGAAAACAAAAGGGTTACATTTTCTCGAGAGCACGATCATTCTCATTTTCTTTATCTAAAGCTAATCATTTGCCTCTTTTCTCAAGCCAGCAATTGAAAAAAATTTAAAAAAAGAAAAAAATCATATTTAAGTACTTTTTAATAAAATATTCTGTGAGTTAATAGCCTAACATAGAAGAAAAATATATTTCTAACCATACAAAATTGAGCTAGGGATTTTGAACATTTCTTCATATGCTTGTTGGCCATCTTTCTTCTTATCTAGCAATTCATCTCTCAATGCTTTCAATGGTTGTTGTTGTTGTTGTTGTTATTGGTTATGTGCCGTAGAGTCGCTTGTGACTCATACCGACCCTATGTATAACAGCCCTAAACTCCGCTCTGTCCTCTGCCAATTGCACTGTCTCCGACACTCCCATTCCAATTATCCCATTCACTGAATCAATCCAGCTTATAGAGGGCCTTCGCCTCCTGCGCCGTCCCTCCACACCCCCAAGCATGATGTCCTTCTCCAAGGACCAGTCTCTCCTCACAACATGTCCAAAGTATGTTAGACGGAGCGTCAGAATCCTTGCCTCCAAGGAGCCACCCGGTTTAACCCTTTCCAGGATGAACCTGTTTGTTTTCCTAGCAGTCCATGGTATTCTCAATACTCTTCTCCAGCACCACAGCTCAAAGGCATCAATTCTCCTTCTATTGTCCTTGGTCATTGTTCAACTCTCTGATGCATAACAAGTGACTGCGAAGACCATGGCCTGTATCAGACACACCTTAGTCTCCAGAGAGATACTGTTGCTCTTTAGTACTTTGGAGAGGTCCCTAATAGCACACTTTCCCATGGCCATGCGCCTTTTAATTTCCTGGCTGCTGGTGCCAAGACTGTTGACTGTGGAGCCAAGCAAACTGAAGCTGTGTACAATCTCAATCTCTTCACCATCCATCCTGATGCTGCCAATTGGTCCAGTGGTGAGAATCTTTGTCTTCTTGACACTG
>NW_006399907.1:4034137-4042354 GCF_000299155.1 Elephantulus edwardii | reverse complement strand
ATGAGTAGTTGGTGATCTGTTCCACAATCAGCTCCTGGCCTAGTTTTTACAGCTGATATTGCGCTTCTCCAGTGGTTCTTTCCACAGATGTAATCGATCTGATTCCTATGCATACCATCAGGTAAAATCCAAGTATATAACCTGTGTTTATGTCTCTTAAAAAATGTATTTGCTATGAATAAGTCACTGGGCAAAATTCGATCATTCTCTCTCCAGCTCCATTTCTGTCACCGAGTCCATGTTTTTCAATTGCTGAATCTTCTTCTTTGTTTCTGACTTTTGCATTCCAGTCACCCATTATTATCAATGCATCTTGACTGCATGTTCGATCAATCTCCGATTGTAAAAGTTGGTAAAAATCTTCTATATCCTCTTCCTTGGCTCTGGTTGTTGGTGCATGTATCTGAATGATAGTAGTATTCACTGGACTTCCTTGTATGCGTATGGATGTTATCCTCTCACTTACAATATTGTACTTCAAGATGGATCTAGCAATGACTTTTTTAACTATGAAAGCAACTCCATTTTTTCCTCACCTTTTCATCTCCAGAGTAATATATCATATGGTCATCCAACTCAAAATGCCCCATGCCAGTCCATCTCATCTCACCAATGCCTAGTATGTCAATATTTATGCGCTCCATTTCTTAACAATATCTAATTTTCCTACATTCATGGTTCTCACATTCCATGTCCCAATCACCAGTGTCTGTTACAACTGTTCCTCTTCCTTGTATTTCCATACTTGAAAACGCAACCTCCTTTGCCTCTTCTGTTATCTACATGTGTTCTGTTGTACATAGGGTTTTCAGAGGCCTGTTATTTCAGAATTGGATGGCCAATCCTTCTTCCTAGTCTGTCTTAATGTGAATGTTCAGATTTAGAGAAGTATCAGACAGACCAGCAAATTAAAGGTATATCCCTTATTGTGGAGTTAACCTTTAGTGTCAGTGTTGTCCCTGATGCCATAGCATTAATCATCTAGAACAGCTTCTTTAATGATCTGATCAGCATACAAAGTGATCAGGCATAGAGAAAAGGATGCAATCCTGATGTACGCCTCTTGACTAAACCATACAGTGTTCTCATGTTCTGTCTGGATAACTGCTTCTTAGTCTATGAACACAATTAGGTGTTTTAGGGTTCCCATTTTCTCAATGCTATCTATAATTTATGATTCACACAGTCAAATGTCTTTGCATAGTCAATAAAATACAAATAAAATAGCAATTCTGCTATTCTCTGCTATCAAGCAAGATGCCCTGGTTCCATGGGATCTTCCAAATCCATCTTGAATTTTAAGTTCATTTCCACCTACTGTTCCAGCTGGCTGTGATAACCTTCAGCAAGATTTTACTTGCATGTGTTATTAACATATTGTTTCATATTTCCGCATTCTGCTGGAATATTTTTTTACGAATGAGAACAAATATGCATCTCTTCTTGTCAAGATGCCAGAAAGCTAAATTTCTTGACATAGGTCAATGAGCACATCCAGGCTGCTTCTTGAAACATGTCAACTGGTCTTTCATCCAATCCTAGGGCCTAATTTTTTGCTCATCTCTGTAGTGCAGCATGCACTTCATCCTTCATTATCACTAGTTCTTGGTTCCATAGTGTTTCCTAAAATGTTTCAGTGCTGACCGCTTCTTTTTTGGTACAGTGACTCTATGTACTTCTTCCATCTTCTTTTGATGTTTCTTATATCATTCAACATATTGCCCATAGAATCATATGAAGAAAAATGTGGCATAATGTATGAGGAAGAATGTTTCATCAAGATTTGAGAAGGATTCTGGTGCCTCCAATCAGTCCCCTTCAGGTCCCCTGTGTGTGCAATGGATGGCATTGTCCCAGATATAACAGTTGGTACAAAGTGGGGATTTGAGGAGCTCTTCTCTATCTGCGTCACCAATGGGACTTTTTCCATGAGCAGCAGCTCAGCCTCTGCAGACATATAGAATGAAAGAAAGAAGCTCAAGGAGGACAGCACAAACTCAGGCACCCTGTCACATGTGGTGCATATTCACAAGCTGCCCAGTGACATCACCAAGGATGAGGTCAAATCCTGGTACTGCTACTTGGAAAGATCACCAACCTGCTGATGCTGAAGGGGAAGAATCAGGCCTTCTTTGAGAAGAACACAGAGGCTGTAGCCAACACCGCGGTCAACTACTATATCCCAGCGGCAGTTATGCTGCACAGCCAGCCCATCTACATCTACTTCTCCAACCACAAGGAGCTTAAGACTGACAGCTCACCCAACCAAGCAAGCACCCAGGCCACCCTGCAGGCTGTCAACTCAGTCCAACCAGTAAATCTGGCACGAGCCACCTCAGCCGCGGCAGTGGATGTGGGCATAACTATGGCTGGCCAGCGCCCCGTGCTGCACATTATTATGGACAACCTCTTCTACCCCATGATGCTGGATGTGCTCTATCAGATTTGGAACTGTCATGAACACAATTGAATCACCTTCACCAATTCCAGTTGGCAGGCTCTGCTGCAGCATTCAGAACCCATGAGTGTCCAGCATGCCTAGCTGTTCCTGGATGGACAGAACATCTACAACAGCTGCTGGACTTTGCGCATCGGCTTCTCCAAGTTCACAAGCCTCAACATCAAGTACAACAACACAGGAGCCCTGACCTGCTCTCTGAGGACAGCCATCCCTCCCTGTATTAGACCATGGCTGCCTTTGGTGCACCTGGTATATTCTCAGCTTCTCCATATGCAGGAGCTGATTTCCCTCCCACCTTTGCCATCCCTCAAGTGGCCAGCCTCTCTGTTTACAATATTCATGACGCCCTGGCTCCCCTAGGTACTCCCTTGGCTGCAGCAGCAGCAGGTCACACTGCCATTCCTGGCCTGGCAGGGTCAGGAAACGTGGTCCTTCACATCAGCAACCTGAACCCAGAGAGCATCACACCCCAACGTAGCTTTATTATCTTAGGTGTGTACAGTGTGTGAAGATCTTGTTCAACAAGAAGGCGGCCCTGGTGCAGACGGCTGATGGAGCCAAGTCCAGCTGGCCATGAGCCATCTCAACAGGCACAAGCTGCATGGGAAGCAAGTGTGCATAACACTGTCCGAGCACCAGAAGGTGCAGTTGCCCGGGGAAGGTCAGGAGGACCAGAGCATCACCAAGGACTAAGGCATCTCGCCCCTGCACTGCTTTAAGAAGCCTGGCTCCAAGAACTTCCAGAACATCTTCCCACGCTCTGCCACCCTGTACCTCTCCAACATCCAGCCCTCCGTATCAGAAAATGACCTCCAGATTCTCTTCTCCAGTAATGAAGGGAGAGCCAAGGGTTTCACGTTTTTCCAGAAGGAGTGCAGGATGGCAGTGATCCAGATGGGCTCAGTAGAGGAGGCCATCCAGCTATTCACAGACCTGCACAATCACACCCTGGGTAAGAGTCACCACCTCCCACCTCCAGGTGTTGTTCTCCAAGTCCATGATCTAGGGCAGCCAGAGAAACTCCATTTTAAACGCAGCTGAAGTGATCTTACAACCAGAGATTGTCCTTTTTAAAAAAGATAAATCCGTTTACCTGTTTTTAAAAAATTAAATCTGATCCACTTTGTAAGCCTGCAGTGGTGGGGGCCCCACAGCTGAACCTCCCTCCACACCTCAGGTCTCACAGCAATTACTTCTGGAACCCCTGCATGTAGGGAGCTCGGCCAAATGACGGTGACCTTGTGCCTTAAGGCCCTGCATGAGGGCTGCCCACTGGCTCATGAACAAGGGGTCCAAACTCCACATCAAGCATGTACTGAGGCCTAGGGGTTGGCCCACCACCCTTTATCACATGACATGATTGCCCTCCTACCCCGCAGGGTGGCGCTCCCAGGCCTGTGACCATGTGAGCCTTTCTGTATTATACTTGCAGAAAGATGTGCCTAGCAATACTTCTAGTTAACCAAATGTTCTAATATCTTGATTTATATGCAAAAGGACAGTTGTAAGTAACTTTTTATAGTGAGATAAGACAGTATAAATGTATTCGACTTCTTGTGGTATTTTTTTGTACCTACTCTCTCTTGATGACTGATGTTGCCTTGGCCTGCCCAAGCTGCAGCTCACTAACCTACAGAGAAGCAAGCTCTCTTGAGCTGCTTTCCATGCATATAGTGAACCAAAGTATTCATTCCATCTGCCACCAGGGCTGGGCCCAGGGCTGGGCCAAGGTCTATTCTGTGCCTGCCTAGGGTGTCTCCTTCAGGCTGCACCACACAATCCAGCAGCAGCGTGGTACCTGGGGATGTGTGTACCTATTCCTGACTTTTAATACCTGTAAGAAGTGAGGGCAGCCACAGGTTTTTTATGGTGACACAGATGTGTACTTTGATAGCAATTACAGGCATAGTAGTATAAAGCCAGGGACTATCTGTGCATTCCATGTTGCCGATGGCTGTGTTGTTCAAGAACCAAATTACTATGATTATATAACAATAAGGGAAAAAATTGAGAAAGAATTTTACTTGGATTTATATTCAGTGCTGATGGAACCATCAGAACAGAAATCAAATGAAATTTATTTCAGTGGGAAAATCTCGTTAAGAATCTCTTCTTTTCCTTTTTTTTCTTTTAATTTTGTGTGTGTGTACTGCCAAATTGGATCTGACTGGTACAGGAGGAGATTGTCCCTCCTTCTCTAGCAGAGCATCTGGTGGATTTGAATCAGGCACCTCTGGGATCGCAATGCAGCTTCTTGCCACTAGGCCACCAGAGCTACCTAAAGATCTCTTCGAGATAAAAAATGCAAAGGTGTCACTCCAAGGCCAAAGGTATACATTTCCCAAACCATGCTATTTTCACTGTGCTTATATACAAATGAAAAATGAAACACTGAATAAGGAAGTCTAAAAAAAGAATTGTTACCTTTGTATTACAGTGTTGCAGAACAATATTAAATATACCATAAACTATCAGAAGAATGGAAAAAAAAATCTGTCTTTTACAGCTAGAACACTCCTTAGAAGGGAGGATGGCAAAACTTGTCTTTCATACTTTAGATATCAGGAGGTACCAGTCCTGGAGAAGGACACTGACCATTGAAAAACAGAGAGTCAGCAAAAATGAGGAAGACCTTCAACAAGATGGAATGACACAGTAGCTGCAACAAGGTTCAAATATCGCAAGGGTTATGGAGATGGTTCAAGACTAGGCTATATTGTGTTCTGTTCTCCTTAAGACTGCAAAGAGTATGAAATGACTTGTCAACATCTCACAATAAATTAGCTGTTATGATTTGGAATCAATTCAACTCAACCGGCTGAGTCTTTAACATAGTTAATGTCTACAAGTACCACTCAAAATGGTGAAGATTCAAGTCAACTCAGAGGCACCGAAGACAGACTAGGTGGTCTCCTTCCAAAAAGTTAGGCATTGAACAACCTTGGTACACAGTTCTACACTCACACATCTAGGGTTGTCATGAATTAGAATCTACTCAGAAGCAATTATTTCCTTTATAATTAAACATAACGAACAGAATTTTTAATAACGAACAGAATTTTTAAAAATGAGACATATAGAAAAGAGAAATATAGAAAACAGACCTAAGCTAATGATAAATAAGTACATAATAAATCTCAAGCATACTATTAAGAATGAAAAAATAATAACAAGAAATATGTATTACTTCTCCAATTGGCATACTAAAATGTCAGTAATAAGTAGTGCAAGCAACAGAGTGGTCAAATGTATTTACTGCATTTATTGTAAAATTATAAACTGACACAATATTCTCAGGAGCAAATTATCCTGTCTTAAGGTTGTTATCTGTCAGATTTAAAATTATGAGTTTGTCTTTTTCAGAGTTATACCTTTCTATAAGCTTTGCCATTTTATTAGACTATGTTGTTGTACATAGTTTAATAAAGGATGGAAAAATTTGTCTTACATACTTTGGTCAAATGCTTCAAAGCAATCAACTTCAGAGGAGGGCATGAAGCTTTCTGTAGAGCAGAGGGTCAGCAATAATGAGGACCTTCAACAAGACGGAATAGCACAGTAGCTGTAACAATGGGTTCAACTACAGCAATGATTATGAGGACGGTTCAGGACTAGGCAACATTCTGTTCTGTTGTAAAGAGTCTGTTGTACAGTAACCGCAGCGATGCACTCAAGTGTATCAGAAAATATGAGGATGGCACACAATAGGACAAGGTTCACATCCATTTGTTCTTATGGTCACTATGGGTCGTACTCAACTCAATAGTACCTAACAACAATATCACTGTAAATATTATATGGGTTTTTAAAAAAAGTTTAACAGAAAACTCATAAAAGAAAGAAAGATGCTTTGGCACATGGAAAAAGAAATTATATACATAGTGAATAAGAAAGCAACCCAGATGAAATGGCTTGACACTGTAACTAGGAGAATGAGGGTGGGAGTGTGGTAGACAGTGAGACTAGCTCAGGATAAGGCAGGTTTCAGAGCTACTGCACATGGACAGGGTCACTGTGAGTCACAGATGACACAATGGCATATAACAATAACAACAACAAATCTAGAAATTATATTATCTAAGAAAAAAATGTTAATCAGAGAAACTTCAAAAACCACACAGGAAAAAAAGTCTTAAATAATAGGGAGGAGGGCCTTATGAAATTGAAAAGTAAAAGAAAAGTCAAGATGCTAAAAATGTGAGAATTTCTTGGTAAAGTCTTAAAGAAGCAGCAGGATGAGAGCTGAACCACATATATAAATTCAGACACAGCAAGGAATGGTGTTTGTCGTTAAAGTTGTCATTCACAATTGGCAAGTTTCATGCCACTAGTGATTTCAGACACTTGTGAAAATCACAGGCAGATAATTTATCATTTTAGAAATATTTGAAGTTGGTAACCTATTTTCACCTACTTTTCATTATTAAAAGATCCTCTACTGTATATACATGAAACAAATTTAGCATCTTCCTAAAAGAAGACAGTATTTAATAGGATATAAACAAAAAATGTATATTTTCCAATATTTTTGCCATATAACCCTAGTTCAAAACTTGCAAATTCCATTAGTGGATTCATGATAATAAACTAAGACAAGAGTAGTTCACTGGTAGAATTATCATTATTTTCCACAAGAGAGAACCAAGTTCATATTTTGTCAGTTACAATCTTATTAGGACATAGAAGAAGAACCACATAGGGTTTCCTTGGCTGTAATGTTTACAGGAGCACGCAGCCAGGTTATTTTTCCCACAAAGCTACTATTGTCGTTGCTTATAGTGCTTTTGAGTCCAGTACGATGCATAGCGACCCTACGAACAAAAAATCGGAACCTAGTGTTGTCCTGCATCATCCTCACACTTCCAGACACACAAGAGCCCATTACAACAGTCACTGTCAACACTCCTGGCTGAGGGTCTTCCTCTCCTTCATTGACCCTCCACCCTTCCCAACATCATGTCCATCTCCAAGGAAGAGCACCTCCTAACAATGTGTCCAAAGTATGTGAGGCGAAGCCTCAACATTCATGCCTCCAAAGAGCACTGCAGCTGCACCCTCTCCAAGACATGTCCATGGGATGTTCAGTGCTCTTCTCCAACACCACAGTTCAAAGGCATCAATTCTTTACCTGTCATCTTTACTCACTGTCCAGCTCTCGGATGCATAGCTAGAAATCTTAAAAACTATGGCCTGAATCAGATGCACCTTAATCCTAAAACTGACATCACTACTCCTCAATAATTTGGAAAGTTCCCTAACTGCAGATTTTCCCAGCGCAATGCATCTCATTTCCTTACTGCTGATATCAAGGGTGTTAACTGTGGATCCAAGCACGATGAAGCTGTTCACAGAGTCAATCTCCTCTCTATCCATCATGACACTACCTATTGGTCTAGTGGCAAGAATCTTAGGGTTTTTTTTATATTGAGACACAATCAACACTGAAGGCTGCATATCTTGTTCTTCTGCAAGAAATGCTTCAAGTTCTCCTCACTTTCAGTGAGCAAGGTTGTGTCATCTGCATAATGCAGGTTATTGATGAGTCTCCCTCTAATCCTGATGCCACACTCCTCTTCACAGAGTCCAGCTTCTCAGATACTTTGCTCAGCATATAGACTGAACAGGTATGAAGATAGAATACATCCCTGATGCACTCCCTTCCCAATTCCAAATCATGCAGTGTTCCCCTGCTGTGTTCACATGAAAGCCTCCTGATCCAGGTATAGGTTCCTCAAGAACACAATCAAGTGCTCTGG
>NW_006399907.1:4032853-4034037 GCF_000299155.1 Elephantulus edwardii | reverse complement strand
ATCTCAATCTCTTCACCATCCATCCTGATGCTGCCAATTGGTCCAGTGGTGAGAATCTTTGTCTTCTTGACACTGAGCCTCAATCTATATTGGAGGCTGCAGTCCTTGACCCCCTGCAGCAGGTGCTTAAGGTCCTCTTCATTTTCAGCAAGCATGTTTGTGTCATCTGCATAACACAGATTGTTGATAAATCGTCCACCAATCTTGACCCAACATTTCTCCTTACAGAGCCCAGCCTCCTGGATAATCTGTTCTGCATACATGTTGAAAAGGTATGGAGACAGGATGCAACCCTGGCGTATGCCCTTCCCAATTTTGAACCATCCAGTGTTCCCCTGCTCTGTTCTGACGACTGCCTCCTGGTCCAAGTACAGGTTTCACATTAGAACGATCAAGTGTTCTGGGATTCCCATTCTTCTCAGAGTCAGCCATAGTTTGTTATGATCCATACAGTCAAATGCCTTTGCATAGTCAATGAAACACAGATAGACATTCCTCTGGTATTCCCTGCTTTCACCTAAGATCTATCTAACATCAGTTACAACATCCCTGGTACCATGACCCCTTCTAAACCCAGCCTGGACGTCTGGTAGTTCTCTGCTGATGTGCTGTTCCAGTCATTTTTGGATAATCTTCAGTAAAACCTTGCTTGCATGTGAAAGCAGTGAGATTGTTCTGTAGTTTCCACACTCTGTTGGGTCACCTTTCTTTGGGTGTACTTGGACCAGGAGGCAGTCTGTTGGCCAAGTGGTTGTTCTCCAGATTTCTTGTCACAACTTGGTGAGCACATCCAGGGCAGCATCTATTAGCTGAAATATGTCACTTGGTATACCATCTATTCCTGGAGTCTTATTTTTTGCGATTTTCTTCAAAGCAACCTGAACTCCTTCTTTCATCACCATAGGCTCTTGTGCATATGCTGTTTCATGAAATTCTTCTGTGTCTGCTAATTCTTTTCGATACAGTGACTCAGTATATTCTTTCCATCTTCTTTTAATACTTCCGGGATCATTTAAAATTCTGCCAAAAACATCCTTGATTATAGCAACTCAAGGTTTGAATTTGTTCTTCAGTTCCTTGAGCTGAGCGACTTCGGCCCTTTTGATTTTCTGACTCCAACTCCTTGCACATTTCATTGTAATATTTTGCTTTGTCATCCCGTGCTGCCTTTTGAAATCTTCTAT
>NW_006399907.1:4029784-4030597 GCF_000299155.1 Elephantulus edwardii | reverse complement strand
ATTCAGTTGGATCACCTTTCTTGGTGATATATATATTCCTTGGGAATAAGAAGAAACATGGACCTCTTCCAATCTGTTGGCCAGAGAGCCATCCTCCAAATTTTCTGGCATAGACTGGCAAGTGCAACCAAGGTTGCTCTTTTAACTGAAATAAGTCAATTGGTATCCCATCAATTCCTGGGGCCTTATTTTTTGCCAATGCCTTTAATGCAGCTTCCACTTCTTCTATTACCATTGGCTCCTGTTTATATGGTACTTCCTGAAATTTTTCAGTGTCACAGGATACAAGATCAAATACACAAAAAAATAAGTGGGATTTCTCTACAGGAACAAAGACAAAACACTGATTATGAAATTAATGAAGCAAAGCCATTTATTTACTATAGCCAACCACAAATTGAGGTACTTGGGAGTAAACCTAACTGGAGACACAAAAGACGTTTACAAAGAAAACTGCAAAACACTATTATGAGAAACAGTTAAGAAATCTAAATAATTGGGGAGGGGGGGAAGGTTCCCTCATCATGGATAGGAAGACTCAATATAGTGAACATGACAATCCTACCAAAAACAATCTACATGTTTAACACAATCAAAATACAGATTCATTTTTTACAGTCAAGTCACCTGCAAACTCATAGCGACCCTATGTACAACAGCCCTAAAACCTGCTCTATCCTGTGTCAATCTGTCTCCAACACACCTACCCCCATTACCCCAGTCACTGAATCAATCCACCTAACAGAGGATCTTCCTCTCCTGCACTGTCTCTCTACCCTCCCAAGAATGACGTCCTTCTCCAAGGATTGGTCC
>NW_006399907.1:4006093-4010297 GCF_000299155.1 Elephantulus edwardii | reverse complement strand
AGATGTTTGCAGCTGTTTCTTCTCATTTTGAGTATTGCCTCATCAGCAAATAAAGGTCCTTCAACATATGAAAGCACTACTCCATCAGTGTTATTATTGTGGACTCTACTATGAAAACACAATTCTTCTCCAGTCTCATTTTGAGTGTCTTGCAATATGAGGGGCTCATTTTATGGAACAATAGCCAAAAGTGTTGTACCACTGTACATAAAATTATAAAAGGCATAATCTTTCAGAAAGCAATGGCGTGCCCTGCTTCTTAATCTGTCTTAGTCTGGAAATTCCGCTAAAACCTGTCCACCATGGGTGACCCTCCTAGTACTTTAAACACCAATGGCATAGCTTCCAGCATCACAAAAGCACACAAATCCCCACAGTACAGCAAGCTATCAGATAATTGGTAGGATGTGTGTATATATACACACACAGCATGTACGTGTGTGTGTGTGTGTGTGTGTGTGTGTGTGTGTGTGTGTGTGTGTGTAATCCATCACTTATCTGTCAGTGGAGGTGAACAGGAGAGATTCTGACCGCTTAAGCAAAGATGTCATCTCAAAAGATGCCTATTTGTCTTTTGCTGACTATGTAAAGGCATTTGACTATCATTATCAAACAAATAATTATCAAACAAATAATCACTAATATGGAGAAGAATGGGAATCCCAAAGCACCTAATTTTACTCATGCAAAACCTATAAATTGACTAAGAAGCTGTTGTCCAAAAGGAGCAGAGGGACACTGCATGGTTTAAAGTCAGAAAAGGTGTATGTCAGGTTGTATCCTTCATCCATATCGATTCAATCCGTATGTTGAGTAAATTTCAAAAAGCTGGAATCAATGAAGAAGAATGTGGCATCAATATCAGAGGAATACTTATCAACAACCTGTGCTATCCAAACAATACAACTTTCTTTGCTGAAAGTGAGAACTTAAAACACTTACTGCAGAGGATCAAACTAAATTGCATTTTAATATCAAGAAGGAAAAAAACCTCACTACTGGATTGACAAGTAATACTATGATAGATGGGGAAAAGATCAAAACTATCAATGATTTCATCTTATTTGGACCCAAAATAAACACTCTTGGTACCAGCAGTCAGGATATCAGGAGACATATTACATTGAGCAAACCCATTATCAGGGACTATTAATATGCACGTTCAAGCTGAAACTAAGGAAAATTAAATCAAATCTATGGGAACAAAAATTTGACCTTGAGTCTAACCCACCTTAATTTCAAAACTATCTAGGAACAGGGTTGAGGCCTTGAACTTTAATGAGCAAAGACCAGATGAGCTGAGGGAGGATAGCAAGAATATCATCCAGGAAGAATGCAAATGGTTATTTCAAAAACAGAAGAAGAAGAAAAGACCAAGATGGATGACAAAAGAGACTAATATTCCACTAGAGAACCAAGAAGCCAAAGTAAAGGGAAGAAATCAAGAAACTAAGCAGCTGAACCTGAGATTTCAAAGAGCAGCACAGAAGACAAAGTATTACAATAAAATGTGCAAAGAGCTGGAGTCGGAAAATCAAAGGGGCTGAACTCACTAAGCATTTTTAAGTGCAAGGAACAGAAGAACAAATTTAAGCTTCAAATTGAAATAATTAAGGATGCTTTGGGCAGAATATTAAATGATTCAGGAAGCATTAAAAAAAGATGCAAAGAGTATACAGAGTCATTGTACTGAAAGGAATTGGTGGACACAGAAGAATTTCATGAAACAACATATGAGCATGAGCCTATGGTGATGAAGGAAGAAGTTCAAGCTGCTATGAAAGAATTGGCAGAAAACAAGGCCCTAAGAATTGATGGCATATCAATTGACCTATTTCAACAAACAGACACTGCCCTGGATGTGCTCACCAAGTTGTGCCAAGAAATCTGGAGGACAACCTAGCTAACGTAGCCAAGGAGGAGAAGATGTAGCCTTCTCACTATATATCTTTTTCTTACATGTATTTTCTGATGTTTGAAAAGTTAAAAATATTATTTATTTCACTTCTGAAATAAAATTTGTATATTTTTTTAACTTAGGTTGTTTATTTTTCATTTCAATGAACATCTACAGAGATTTTGGAATTCCATTCATTCATTGTTGCACCCTTCTCCCTGCACAAACCCTTCTCCTTGAAAAGCAAAAGGAAAACTCCCTCATTGGTACACAATATATTTTTAAAAAATATTTTCTTGACAGTGAGAATTGACAAACATTGTTTTAAAGTAAAAAGCAACTGCAATTAATGAAACAAAAATTAATGAAAATTACTGCACAAAACATCATTTTATTGATTACTTTGATCTAAGAAATTCTTGGTAAAAAATTAAATTTTGGAGACCAAAAGAGATATGAGAAGATATTATGGTGAGGATCTCTCTGCAAGACAAAGACCTAAGGGAAAATCCTCAAGACAACAACATAATCTGAATCCTCCTCCATACCTATTCAATATGTATGCTAAGCAAATTATATGAGAAACTGGATTCATATGAAAATGAATGTGGCATCAATATCAAAGGAACACTCACCAATAAAATTCATTAGGCTGATGACACAAAGAGGTGAAGAGGGCTTGACATGTAGTAAAAAATCAAAGACTATAAGAAGGAATGTGGCATCAGGATTGAAGAAAGATTCATCAACAACTTGCGTTATGCAGATGACACAACCCTGCTTGCTGAAACTGAGGAGGATGTGAAGTGCTTGCTGCAGAAGGTCAAGGACTGTAGCCTTCAAAATGGAGTGAACCTCAACATGAAGAAAACAAAGTTTCTCACCATTGGGCCAATTGGCAACATCATAATGGATGGTGATGAGATTAAGACTGTTAACAGTTTTAGTTTGCTTGTCTCCACAATCAACGCTCTTGGTACCAGCAGCCAGGAAATCAAGAGACAAATTGCATTGAGAAAGTCAGCTGTCAGGGACCTCTCCAGATTACTGAAGAGCAATGACAGCAAGCTGGAGACTAAGGTGTGCCTGATCCAAGCCATAGTCTTCGCAATTGCATCAGAGAGCTAGAAAATGACTAGGGATAATAGACGGAGAACTGATGCCTTTGAGCTTTGGTGCTGGAGAAGAATGTTGAATATATGATGGACTACTACAGTGAAGAGGTTTGTCCTAGATAGGGTGAAACCAGGATGCTCTTTGGAGGTAAGGATTCTGAAGCTTCCTCTGACATAACTTTGGGCATGATGTAAGGAGAGACGAGTTCTTGGAGAAGGACATCATGTTTCGGAGGGTGGAGGGACAGTGCAGGAGAGAAAGAACCTCTATGAGGAGGATTAATTTGGTAACTGGGATAGTGGTAGTAGGTGTGTCAGAGACAGTGAGATTAGCACAGGATAGAGTAGGGTTTAGGGCTCTTGTACATAGGATTGATAAGAGTTGCAAGCAACTTAACAGCACATAACAACAAAAACAACAGCTTTCAATATACAGATTCCATCTCAAAGTAAACAAAAATTCTCACTGCTACATTCATAAGCAACAACACGATAAATAGAGAAAAGATTGAAATTGTCAACAACTTCATCTAAATTGGACCCACAATCAATACACTTGATACCAGGAGTCAGGAGATTAAGAGATGTACTACACTGGGAAAGGCTGCTGTCAGGGACTTATCCAAATTATTGAGCAACAATGATGTTAGGTTGAGGACTAAAGTGTGTCGAATTCAAGCCATAGTCTTTCCAATCACTTGCAATGTATCTGAGAGCTGGAAAATGGCTAAGGATGACAAAGGAGAACTGACACCTTTGAATTATGGTGTTGGAGAGAAATACTGACTATCCCATGGACTGTCAAACAGAACAAGCAGGTATGTCTTCGAGAACGTGTAGCCAAAGTGTTCTTCGGAGACAAAGAAGATAAAACTACATCTCACACACTCTAGGCATGTTTCTAGGACAGGCTATTCAGTGGAGAAAAACATCATGCTTGAGAAGGTGGAGAGATGGTGAAAGATGAAAACCCTCATCCTGGTGTATTGACACAACATCTGCAGCAATGAGATCAATTGTGTAAGAGAGTGAGAGGATCACATAGGATAGGGCAGGCTTTAGAGATGTTGTTCACAGGGTCACTATGAGTCATACTCCAGAACACCTAATGACAACAATAAATTCAATCTGAAATGCTGTTGTTAATTAGCTTTGAGTTGAGCAAGACCCACAGAGACCCTATGAACAAAAA
>NW_006399907.1:3996254-4005003 GCF_000299155.1 Elephantulus edwardii | reverse complement strand
TGAATGATCTGTTCTGCATACAGATTGAAAAGATATGGGGACAGGATGCAGCCCGCACACACTTCTTTCCTGATTTTGAACCATGCAGTGTTTCTTTGCTCTTTTGAGGACTGCTTCTTGTTCCAAATATGGGTTTCATATAAGAACGATCAAGTGCTCTGATATTCCCATTTTCCTCACAGTTAGTCACAATTTACTGTGATCCAAACAGTCAAATGTCTTTGCACAGTCAATGAAACACAGATAGTCATTTTTTTTTCTGGTACTCTTGGCTCTCTGCCAAGATCCATCTGATACTGGCAATAATATCCCCAGTACAAAGACCACTTCTAAACCCAGCTTGTATTTCTTGTAGTTCTCTGTCAATGTACTGTCCAGGTCTTTTCTGGGTAATCTTTAGCAGAATTTACCAGTGTATGATATTAGTGATATTGTTCAATAATTTCCATATTCTGTCTGGTCATCTGTTTTTGGAATGGGCATAAACCAGCTGGCCAAGTAGTTGTCCTCCAGATTTCTTCACACAACTCGGTGAGCACATGCACGGCAGCATCTGTTTGCTGAAATACATCAATTGGTATCCCATAAATTCTTAGGGCTTTATTTTTTGCCAAGTCCTTCAGAGCAGCCTGCACTTTCTCATTCATTACCATTGTCTCTTGATCATATGTTTCTTAAAATTCTTTTGTGTCAACCAATTCTTTTTGGTACAGTGACTGTATACGCCTTCCATCTTATTTTAATGCTTCCTGAATCATTCAATATTCTGCCCATAGAATCCTTAAGCACTGCAACTCGTGGTTTGAATTTATTCTTCAATTCTTTCAGCTTGAGAAAGAATTGCTGGCCAAATTCGACCCTTTTTATTTTCCAACTCCAGCTCCTTGCACATTTCAATATTCTGCCTTGCCTTCCCAAGCGGGCTTTTGAAATCTTCTATTCAGCTTCTTAACGTCTTGATTTCTTTCCTTTGCTTTGGCTTCTCGGTGCTCTAGTGCAATATTCAGAGCCTCTTCTGACATCCATTTTGGTGGTCTTCTTCCTTCTTTGTAGTGACTCTGCATTCTTCATGAATATTCTTGATATCTTCCCAAAGCTCATCTGGTCTTCACTCATTAGTGTTCAAGGCCTCAAACCTGTTTCATGGAAGATAGACTGAAGGTCAAGTTTTTATTTCTGTGGATATGATTTAACCTTCTTTAGTTTTAATTTGAACTTGCATATGAGCAGTTGATGGTCTGTTCCACAATTAGCACCTGGCCTAGTTTTCACTGCTGATATTGAACTTTTCCAATTGTCCCTTCCACAGATGCAATCAACTGTATTCCTGTGCATCCCATCAGATGAAATCTATGTGTATAACCTGCATTTATCTTTCTTATAAAAGGTATTTGCTATGAATGACTGTACAGAATTTTATCTTTCTATCCCCAGCCTCATTTCTGTCACTAAGTCCATATTTTCTGACAACTGAGCCTTCTTCCTGATTCCCAATTTTTGCATCCCAGTCACGTATTATTATTAATGCATCTTGGTTACATATTCGATCAATATCTGACTGCAACAGCTGATAGAAATCCACTATTTCCTCTTCCTTGGCTCTAGCTGTAGATGCATAAATTTGAATGATAGTGGTATTAAGTGGTTTTCCTTTGATGCGTATGGATATCTTCCTACCATTCACAATATTGTATTTCAAGATGGATCTAGAATGGCCTTTTTGAGTATGAAAGTGGTCCTGTTTTTTCTCACCTTTTCATCTCCAGCATAACAGAACACATGATCCATCTCATTTCACCAATACCATGTCAATATTTATGCATTCCATTCCTTTCATTACAATGTCCAGTTTTCCTACAATCATGTTTCTCATGATAAAGTACTTTAAAAAGTAAAAAAAAAAATATTTAAGCTCAACTGAAACAGATAATGTCTCTATTCATTTTGATTCCATTTCTTCTCTTCAAAGTATAATCATGATTAAAGATGTTGTTGGCTTTAAGTGCTGCAGAATCAAGTATGAATAATCGTAACTCAAAGAATATTAAATACAAAACCTGCCCTATCCTATGTCACACATCATCTCTGCCACCCTAGACACATCGTTACAGTCATTGCATCAATCGATCGTGCTGATGGTTTTCCTCCTTCATTGACTCTCCAGTTTTCTGAGCATGATATTTTCTTCCAAAGACTGGCCTTTCCTAGCAACATGCTAAAAGCATGTGCTATGAAGTTTCACCATCTTTCTTCCTAAGAAGCATCCTAACTACACTCTCTCCAAGAAATATTTGTTTGTTCTTTTAACAAACAAATGGGATAGTTAGTGCTCTTCTCCAGCATCACAATTCAAAGTCATGGATGATAATTCTGTTTGTTTTATTCACTGTCCAAATCTCAGGTGCACAGCAAGTAACTGAAGAGACCATGGCTTGTATCATTCAATTTTAAATAAAGAGCATTCCCTTTACTATTTTCCCCTTTTAAGTAGAAAAATACATTGTCTTTTGAGTTACCAAGGATGACAGAACAAGTATTGATACATATGAGTTGTGCTGGAGTCTTGAACATATCATAGACTGCCAAGAGAACTAGCAGATCTGTCCTGGAAAGGGTGAAACAAAGCTGCTCCTTGGAGGCAAAGATTCAGAGACTCCATCTCACATACCTTGGGTATACAACCAGAAGGAACCAGTCTTTGGAGAAGGATATCAAGCATGGAAGGGTCAAGAGACAGCATAGGAGAGGAAGACCCCAGATGTTATGGACTGACATAAAATAATGGGTAATGAAGGTAGATGTGTCAGGGACAGTGAGATTGGCTCAAGATAGTGCAGGGTTCAGAGCTACTGTGCATTAGGTTGTCTACTCAATAGCACATAACAACAACGTCACTACAAGGGAGCTCTACTGGCATAATAGGAGAGAAGTTGTGTTGCCAACCCAAAGACAGGCTGTTCAAATCCACCAGCTGCTCTATGGGACAAAGCTGGGCAATCTTCTTCCATGGGTTTTATAGCCTCTGGTTGAGTTGATTCTGACTCACTGACACATAACAATAACAGGGGCCACTGTAAAAACTCAAGTTATTACTTCAGAAGATCAAAAACTAAAGCCTATGAGAGAGATTTCACCTCAACATTAAGGCAAAAATCTGGACCAATAGGGAACACCATGAAAGATAAAGACTGAAACTGTCAACATTATCATTTTACTGGGATCCACTCTTAATATCAATGATTGTCATATTCAAGAAATCAAAAACATGTTGCCTTGGGGAAAATCTACTGTCAAAGACCTCTCAAAAGTGCTATAGAGTAACCAACAATGCCAGCTTAAGACTAAGTTGTGCCTAATCCAAACCACCATCTCTTCAATTGCTTCTTATGAATGTGAAAGTTGAAAAATGAGTAAGAATGGCAGCAGAACTGATGGCTTTGAATTACAGTGTTGGAGAAGAGTACTGACTATCCCACTGACTGCCAAAAGAAAAAACAAGTCTCTCTTGGAGGAAGTGCCATCAGGTGCTCCCTAGAGGCAAGGAGATGAAAAAGCATCTCACATACTTTAGGCATGTTGTCAAGAGGGGCCAGTCCTTGGAGAAGAACATCATGCGTGGAAAGTGGAGGGTCAGTTAAGAGAGGAAGACCCTCAGTGAGATAAACACAGTGACTAATGGACTCAAATATATCAGAGTTCATGAGAACAGCACAGCATAGGACAAGCTTTTGATAAGTTGCCCATGGGTCACTATGAATAATAGTCAACTTTATGGCACACAAAGATAACAAGAAAAAAGAGTCACAATAGGTCAAAATCAAACTGAAGGCAGTGAGTTTGGAGCTTCTTTTTTTTTTAAATGTTTATGTAAGCCGCATCAGACCTCTAATTTAAATATTCAGGTTTACTAAATTCTTATTTACTCTTAAACAAACATTATAAAGGACAATTATAACAGGAATTGGTCAAGGTGTCAAATATCCACTAACCTTTTTCCCATTTTAAAATACTAACCATGATTTCTATTAAATACTTGTGATACTGATACTAGAACATATATTTTTATCAGAAGTCATAAAATTCCATTTGTGGGTAAAGTTTAAGATTCTCTAAAACTCTGTATTTTCACATAACAGTATATTCTCATTGTTTTAATGAAATTATCAGACCAGAATCTAGTAGAAAATTTTCTTAGAAGAACAAATCTAGTCTTTAAAAGTCTTATGCAGATAATTATTTTACCCAGGAATGTCTCAATGCAAGCCATAGCTACAATCCTGACAACTGCCATCCATGTCAACAACCAATCAAGTCTGTTGATATTAATTTTTTTTAAATGTGGTATCAGAACAGTATGAATGATCTGATAAAATGCCAAATTTCCTTATCTGATGTTGGTCACAGGTGCTACTATGGGAGTCAAAAAAGACAAAAAGGTTTAGCGTCCAGGTTGTACTAAAATGAGTTCTCTAGTCCAGTATCATAAAAGTCCTATAAATAGCTACCTCTGACAAATGTAGTATGACTCATTCTTCTTCCTATGCTTAGGTAACACACCCCCACCCTGAACAGAACAGGAAAAGGAGAGGTAGTGCACACCCTCATTTGTATAGAAGAGTTTACAGTGCTCATTATTTCCTCTGTTATGGTAACATTCACACCACCCCACCTATCCTGGTAATTAAGCCATTATCACAAAAACAACACAGCTAGATTTTCTGTTCAATGGTGCTCAACATAGTCCTGGAGGTGGAGGGAGAGAAAAGAGCTAATTTAAAGGTCTTAGACATTCCCTTCATTAAATACTCTCATTTTAAATTCCAATATTGGCCAAAATGATGGTAGATTACTTTAAAAATTAAATGTCAAGATATAGATGTATGCCTTTCTTGTAGTTTGGGTGAAAGTTTACAGAGAAAATGAATACACGTTTTGTTTGTGATACTGACTACAATCCCTGTACTGAATTGTGGTGTTGGAGAAGTGTGCTGAATATCCGATGGATGGCCAAAAGAAAAAAGTTCTTTCTTGAAGAGGGTGCAGCCAGAGTGCTCTTTGGAGGTAAGAATGATGAGGCTTTACCTAACATACTTTGAGTATTTTGCTATGAGGAGCTATTCTTTGAGAGGTACATGATGCTGGGAATGGTAGAGGGTCAACGAAGGAGAGAAAGACCTTCAACCAAGTAGACTGCCACAGTGCCTGCCACAGTGGGCCTTTGTGTGTCAGAAAGTGTGAGGATGGCACAGGACAGAACAGAGTTCACATCTTTTGTTCATAGGGTCACTATGAATTGTACTCAATTCAACACCACCTACCAAGAACAACCACCACTTCAATATGTGGCTGCCTATAGTGAAAATGAAAATCCTACCAAAAGCAATCTATATGCTAAATGCAATCCCAATAAAGATACTAAGTTCATTTTTTCAAAGAGAAAGAAAGGCAAGTGGAAAGGTTAGCTGGAAAGAAAGAAACCCGAAATAAGCAAAACACTTCTGAAAACAAAAATGAAATGGGAAGCACAGATCTTATTACACAGCTGTCATAACCCTAACAGCATGGTCCTGGTATAATGAAAAGCAAATAGACCAAGGCAGCAAAACAGAGAACTTGGAAATTAACTCATTTACCTATGGACAGTTGGTATTAAAGAAATAAAACCTACCAAATGGGGAAAGGACAAACCTCTTCAACAAATGGTGCTTGTCAAAACAGTACTTCAACCTGAAGAAAACTGAAGCAAGATCCACATCTCACACCACATATAAAAGTTAACTGAATGTGGATTAGAGACCTATGGGTAAAGCCTGAAACTATACAGATTATAAGAAATAAAATGGGACCAAACTTAGAATGGTCACAGCTCTTACCACTAGGCCATCAGAGATCCCTAAGGTATAAATAGGCTGGAAATACAGCCAGAAATTCACAACCAAAAGAGGACAACACTGACAAATGGGATCTTTTTTTGTTTGTTTGTTTTTGTTGTCTTTTTTTATTAATTTTAATGAAAGTTTACAGAGACTTTGGATTTCCATTCATTCATTGTTGCACTTTTCTCCCTGCCCAATCTGGCCCCCCTCACCCCCTAGTTTACTCTTCTCTTTGAAACGTAAAAGAAAAATTCTTTCATTGTTATACAATCCCTCCCCCCAAGTCCACTCTACTATGTAGCCTTCGTTCTGGACTCCTGTCATGACAATAATAAACAAATGGGATCTTCTAAATATTAAATCTCTTTGTGCATCAAAAAAAATTTTACAGTAAGGTGAAAAGAAAACCTACTGACTGGGAAAAAAGATTTGGCAAGGACATACCAGAGAAGAGGGTCTCATAATGAAAATTTACAGAATCCTGCAGGCCTCCAAAAGGAAAAGCCTGATGATAACCCAACTACAAAATAGACAAAAGACATGGAAAGATATTTCACAGAGGAAGACATTCAGATGGCCAACAGACACATGAAGAAATGCTCAAAATAACTGGCAATGAGAGAGCTCACCCCAGTAGCAGTTCCAAAGTTTAACAAGATGACAAGCAATAAATGTTGGAGAGGATATAGAGAGATTGGAACTCTCATGCACTGTTGGTGGGATTGTAAAATAGTACAACTTCTCTGGTTGGCAGTTTGGTGTTTCCTCAAAAAGCTGAACAGAGAAATGCCGTATGACCCACCTATTTGTTCAGCCTTGAATATATTCCAAAGAAATTAGAATGGAGACATAAATGGAGATAGTATACCCATGTTCACAGCAGTGCTTTTCACAATATTAAGTATAGGAAAAGAGCCCAAATGTCCATCAACAAACAGATAGATTGAGAAATTGCAGTACGTTCACATAATGGAATACTAAGCAGTGTTCAGGAGCAGCAATTTCATAAAATAGTATATAATATGGAAAAGGCTACAGAGCATTATGCTACGTGAACTAACTAATCTCATAAGAATAAATACTGAATAAGACCAATATTGTAAAAATAAAAGGATAACTAGTAGGTGGTTGTTGTTGTTGATTGCCTTTGTGTCAAGCACAACTCATAGCGACCCTATGAACAAAAGCCCCTCTACAACTACCGACATTTATCAAAATTCATAGTTTCAAGTCCAAAAGTGGAAGTAGAGGGAGATAGAGAGACTGAAGAGGAGCAGGGGGGAGATCACGGGGCTCAGGTTTAGTGATCAGAGGGAGAAGATGAAGGAATTAGAATAAATCCAGTAGGGACCTGAAAAGATGAGGTGATAGTGGGCACAGATCCATGGTGATTAATTTTATAAAACACAGTGTATAGGAATGATCATATGAAATACACTGTGAATGAAGGAATGTATGAAACACAATGTAAATGAATTAAATACAATGTATATGAAAATTCTGTATGTATACACTGTTCCAAAGTCCTGTCAAATACCATAATGGTTGCGCATTATGTACAGTGATTAGATGAGCTTCCAGATTGATTCATGCTGGGAAGC
Organism: Elephantulus edwardii; assembly: GCF_000299155.1. NCBI lineage: Eukaryota > Metazoa > Chordata > Mammalia > Macroscelidea > Macroscelididae > Elephantulus > Elephantulus edwardii. The sequence goes on along the minus strand of NW_006399907.1, from coordinate 3,997,526 downwards.
AGGAATAGGATCCACTTCTTAAACTAGATGCCTATGGAAATTCCACAAACTCTAAACTCTATAAACCTACAGAAATGATGTTAGTTACAGAACAGAGTTTAGGTCTTTATGTGCAAAGCTTACTCTGAATTGTATTCGACTGGACGATACTTAACCACTGCAAAATGAGACTAGTGCTATTATATCTGGATAAACACTCTCCATTTTGCACATCACTCTTAGTCAATGTGCGGTATGAAATAACCTGGGTTTGCTATGATGCCATTAGGGTATCAAGTATCATAATGGTTTCCCATTGTGGACAGTGTTTGGTGGAGCTCTTATGTGTAAAACAGGTTTGGAAACAGGAGTGGCATCCACTTCCTAAACCACATGCCTCTGGAAACTATGAACTTGGAAGAAATGATGATAGTTATGAAAAGACATTAGGACTTTTGTTCATAGAGTTGTTATGAGTCATGCTCAACTGGACGGCAATCAACAAAAACATACAAATATAAAAGAAATGAGTCATCACCCTTACACTATTGATATTAATATTAATAAAACAGAAAGAAAATAATGATAATGTAACTATAAAATATTTAGAGTACTATTATGTTAGATGCTTTATGGTCCCTCAGGTATGTTCCCATCAACATGTGAAAAAAGTGAATTTGCAAAAGCAAATGTTTCATCAAAGGACCCAAAATAAATCATTCAACACAACAAAAACCTAATTTATCTCACATACTCAGTCCTGCCTACATTGTTTTATCTTTAAACAAGCATCATAATCCGAAATTTACGATAATGTTGACAAACACACAACATAACTAGTGTATATATTCATTTAGTAAGTCACTCAATTATACTCACTGAATGAATACTTATTATAAGCCAGGTACTACTCTCTAGGTCAGGAGAAGTATAGTTCCTAGTCTAATGGATCCAAAATCATGTGTATGGACAGCAAGGCAGAAAGATAATTAGCAGATCATATTAAATACCAAGTGGAAATGGATGTTATGGGGAAAGCAAAGCAAAGAAAGGGGACTGAGGACTTCTGAAATTACACTAAACTTCTAATAAAAAAAGGTGTACTTTTAAAGTTTTAATTTCACTAGGCTTACCTGAAGTTCTTTGTATCTATCTTGAAATGAAATGGCTTCTTGCTCTTTTTCTTTTAGAAATCCTTTTTCTAAGATACTATGTTTGTCCATTAATGCTTCTACATCCTTTAAAAAAAATCCAAGCACACATTTACTATATTTAATAAGAAAATATATATAG
>NW_006399907.1:3980017-3995258 GCF_000299155.1 Elephantulus edwardii | reverse complement strand
TCTTTAGAGAGGGACATCATGCTGGGTAGAGTAGAGGGACAGTGTAGGAGGGGAAGACCCTCTATGAGGTGGATTGATTCGGTGACTGGGGTAATCAGGATGAGTGTGTCAGAGGCAATGCAATTGGCACAGGATAGAGCACAGTTTAGGGCTGTTGTACATGGGGTCGCTATGAGTCGCAAACGACTCAACGGCACATAACAACAACAACATCATGTGTTATTTTATAAGTAGAACTGATTCACCTAATTAAATCACTGAGTAGAGCAAAAACCAATTTATTTTGTTGTTCTGGTGGTCCCTTTAAGAGATATGATGACAAACAGGCTTTCTAACGTGTTATAATTCTTAAATTCTTCTGCTTTTGGAAGAAAAGATGGTAACAATTAGTCACATATATCTCTATGTGAATAATTTACATAAAGATAAAGACAATTTTAGTGCAGAGTTAAAAAGTATATATGTAAGGCTAAAGATTGATCATCAAAAGTTTTCCCATGTGACAATCTTGTGACTGATTTAAACACAACACTGAATGAAGACAATATATTCTTCCTCTGAAAAGATTTTCATCAGAGTTTTGAATTCCATCAAATTCCCAGTATATGCAAATCAAATATTTATTTTATTTTTAGGGAAGTGTGAAATTTTTAAAAATGTACCTTTTTAATTCTCTGCTTTTCTTCTTCAGAAACTTTGAGTTTCATCTCTAAATTTGAGATTTTTTGCTGAAGCTCTAAGTTTGATACATTGGCCTCAGGATCCTCAGAATCATCCACAAGTGTAATTGTTCCATTACTTTTCTCATCAGTTAAACCCAATGGAAAAAGTGAGATATCCAAATGAGTGTGTGTTGATTGCTGAATCTAAACCACATTAAGAAGAAAAAGGAGAAAAGAAAAGAAAAAAAAAAAAAAGAGGGGAAAATTTACACTGTACCAATAATGAAAACATCCAAAGGGCACCAAAAACCACATTTGGAAATTAAGTTGTAGCAAAGGTTCTGAAATTATTTCCCCCTTTAAGTAAACCAACAAAAGACCTCAAACTATTAAAACCTGATCTTTGTAGGAAAAAAAACCAAAATTTGTTCTATTTACAGTTTAAACCATTTATGATCTTGCTCGTATAACATTGGAAAACTTGAAACTTTTTCTCATGATTAAAAGTGGGTAATTAGGTATAAACACATCTGGCACAAGTTCTTGATTTACATCTGGTAGTAGTTCTTGATTTTATGAAGAAACTCTCTTTTTATGTTAAATTTTAAACCATAATTTAAAATTATCTAATGGTGACTATGTGATCATCACTTTTTACCAAAGATAACTAGTGACTGAAGAATACTTATGCCACTTTAAAAATCTAGATTAACTCTTGCACTTAACATTCATATGTAAGCAGGATTATAGACTATTTGTCCTGTGGTGTCAGATTTAGAAAAAGTATTTCTTATGGTAATGTGTTAATATTGAAACAAATAAAATTTATTGCCATCAAAATTATTCCAACTCAGAGCAAGACTACATAATTAAACTGTATTTATTTTTATATTTACTATGACAAAGATATATCATATGAAGCTTATAAAACATTAGTTTTATATTTTAGATAAGATCCACTGAGGAATTGTCAGTAAACATTTGAATAAATCTTTTTCCGCTTTAATCTAATACTGAAGTGAATGCTTCTAATACCTTAAGATATAGTGTAAGATTCAGTGGAAAGAGAAATAAGCATTCTTTCTCTTCTTGTGTTATATGCCATTGAGTTGAATGCAACTCATTGCAACCCTATGAACAATAGATCTGAATCCTGTTCCATTCTGTACCATCCTACAAATCTCCAACACATTTGAACCCACTGGTGCAGTCATTGTGACAATCTATGTCATTTAGGGTCTTTCGCTCCTTCACTGACCCTCAAATAATGATGTCTCCCTCCAAAGAACAGCCCTTCGTAATAACATGCCCAAGGTATGTGAGACAAAGCTTTGTCATCTGTGGTTGCACTCTGACCAAGACAAACCTGTTTATGCTTTTGGCAATACATGGGATGTTTGTACTTTTCCCCAACATCACAGTTTAAAGGAATCAATTTTTCTGTCATTCTTACTCACTGTCTGGCTCTCAGGCACAAAGCAGGTGATGGAAAGACAATGGATTGAATCAAGTACACCTCAGTCTTAAATCAACATCATTGCTCATCAGATTTTTTAAACGTCACTGATATGTTTCCTAGTCTCCTGACACAAAGCATTTTGACTGAGGATTCAAATAAATCTTTAAGAATTTCAAATCTTTCCTCCATCTTTCATAATGTTATCTTTTGACCCAGTGGTGAGAATTTTCTTCTTGATGTTGGTATGTAACCCATCCAAGGCTGCAGTCCTTGATCTTCTGGAGCAAGCACTGCAAGTTTTCTCATTTTCAACAAGGAAGATTAAGTCATCTGCATGACGCGGGCTGTTGATAAGCCATTCTCCTAACCTCATACCACATTCTTTTTCATAGAGTCCAGATTCTGAATTATTTCCTCAGCATACAGACTTTTTTTTTTCAGGTATGGAGAATGGATATAGCCTTGATTGTACATCTTTTTTTTTTTCCCAGCCATGATGTATATTCCCTTGTTGTGCTTGGAAAACAATTTCTTGGTGTTTGTTGTTGTTGTTGTTATGTGTCGAGTCACTAGCGACTCATAGCGACCCTATGTACAAGAGTTTTAAATCCGTTCTATTCTGTGCCAACCTAGCCTTCTCAAGCGCACTCATTCCCACCACTCCAGTCACAAATTGATCTATCTCATCGACGGTGTTACTCTCCTGCACCGCCCATCCACTCTGCCTAACATGATGTCCCTTTCCAAGGACCAGTTCCTCCTTGCAACATGCCCAAAGTATGTCAGATGAAGCTTCAGAATCCTTGACTCCAAGGAACATTCTGGCTTTATCCTCTGCAGGACAAACCTGTTTGTTCTCCTAGCAGTCCATCTTATATGCAACACTCTTCTCCAGCACCACAGCTCAAGGGCATCAATTCTCTTTCTATCACCCCTATTCACTGTCCAGCTCTCTGATGCATAGCACATAATTGCAAAGACTATAGCCAGGATCAGGCGCACCTTAGTGTCCAGCCTGACATCGTTGCTCTTAAGTACTCTTGAGAGGTCCCTGACAGCTGACTTTCCCAATGCAATTCATCTCTTGATTTCCTGGCTGTTGTTACCAAGAGTGTTGACTGTGGAGTCAAGCAAACTAAAAGTGTTAACTATCTCAGTCTCTTCACCACCCATACCGATGCTGTCAATTGGCCCAGTGGTGAAAATCTTTGTTTTCTTGATTCAATCCATATAGGAGGTTGCAATGCTTGACCTTCTACAGCAAGCGCTTCAGGTTCTCCTCAGTTTCAGCAAGCAGGGTTATGTTATCTGCATAACGCAGGTTGTTGATTACTCTTCCACCAATCCTGATGCCACATATAATTAAATGTGTTCTGGGAATTCTCATTCGTATCAATGTTAGCTAAAGTTTATTATGATCCATAGTCAAATGCCTCTGTCGAGGCAATAAAACACAGACAGACATTCTTCTGGTATTCTCTGCTTTTTAGCCAAGATCCATATGATATCAGCAATGATATATAGTTGTGGTACCACAGCCTTTTCTAAATCCAGCTTGTACTTCTAGTAGTTCTCTGACAATGTAATGAACTAGTCATTCTGAATGGCCCTCAGTAACATTTTGTTTTCATGTGATATCCCAATACTTCCCACATTCTGTTGGATCCCCTTTCTTGAGAATAGGAATAAATATCAGTTAGCTGTCTTCCAAATTTCCTAGTACAAAATGGTGCACCTATATTACTTTGTGAAGTTCAAGATTTTAAATGCAAGTTAGGCCAATTTCAATAAATCCAGTATTACAATCATGTTTGGTAACTATAGAAAATTAAGTATCTTACAAATTGTGCCAAAATCAAAGAACATTCTTTTTATAATAAATACAATTTTTAATTTCAAAACTAGAATAGTTATTGAATAAATATTTGTCTTAGAAAAATTAAAATGTTTATATTTTCAATAGTCAAATAAAGTCTTAATGGAATCTCCACACAATTTTTGTTAAGTTCTTTAAAAATATGATCTTTACCTGTGGTTTTGGAACAGTTTGACTGACAATGCTGTTCTCTGCATGTGTATTCTCTAGTGATGACCCGATGGAATCAGAAGAAAGGCAATCAACAGAAGGCGAAGAGTGATCATGTTCCAATACAATATCAGGAGAAGTTGGGGAAAGATGGACTCCAGATACTAATGAAGACGGGGAGGGAAAAAGCTTAGAGTTATTACTGAGAAAATGGAGCTATGTAAGTTGAAAGAAAAAAAAAAAAGAGGACGTGAAGGAGAAGAAGGAAATAAAATGACTTAGAAATAAAAATAGCATTCTATGACTGTTTTTCAGGAATGAAGACTGTTGAGTCAGCCTTAACCCATAGCTGATCCTCCACCAGGCTTTCAGAGGCATTAAACTGCACAGGAGGAGACTTTCCATCTTTCTCCCACTGAGCAGTTAGTGGATTAAAACCTTTGCATTGGCAGCACAATTCCTTACCACTAAAGTTTCTAATTAAAACCAAACACTCTGCCATCAAGTCAATTCTGCTTCATAATAACTGTGTCATCTTCCCCCACCAAGGAGTGACTGACTGGTGGATTCAAATTGCCACCAATTTAAAGTAACTGGTGATCCCTCCCCCTGGAGTGGCTTGTGGGTCCAACCTTCAATTAACAGTGCACTCTTAACCCAAGATGCCATCAGGATTCCTAAGTTTTTATTAAGGGGGGGGGGGAAGAAAACCAACCTTTGTAACCAAAAGTGGTGACTAGCATTCAACATTCTAAACATAGTTTCAAAGTTTAGTTATGTTTATTTCATCACAATAGTTTTTGGTGTGGGTTTTTTGGTTTTGTTTTTGTTTGTTTGGTTTTTTTTTTACATTTAGAGTTCAGAAAAAGCATTAAGATATTCTACAAATCCATTCATTTAATTAAGAAAATTTCTACCAGTGTCAGACAACAAAGAAGTAACACAGATAATACACATGCATCCATGCATTCAACGACATTCTAGCCTAGCAAGCAAGTAGAACCAACTAAACATTTATTCCAGAAAAGTGAATAAGAACAATTACTTTGAAACAGCTAATCCATCTGTCTCTGTTTAATTCTTTTGTAATATAAAAAAATTAAAATATGGCCAATTTTCTTTGTTCAATTAATAGTTCCTTCAGAAAAAAATATAATTTTGTAATTATTTTTACAACAAACCATCATTAGACTGGGATAAACCTCAAACATAGAAGTCATGAAAAGAAAATGCACTTATCAAACACAGTATAAAACAAAAATACAGATGAAGGCAAAAAAGAATTGTCTATATTTAAATTACCTTCAAGTGTTTTTCTCTAAAATTTCAAATAAATTTTTACTTAATGTTTTAAGTATTAAGAAGAGTTAAACTGAATAAATTTTAGCAATAAGTCATTTATGTTTAGACTTTCTAAATCATAAAGACCTTTATTCCACATTGGCATCGGTAACAACGTCAGTGAAGCTCTACCATAAATTCTGGATGGCAGCTCACAATGGCAAGTGCATTTTTCCTAAAGAAAAACATTTGTAAGGCTATTAATTATTAACAAACTAAAGACTATATAGTTTCTGATTAAGTCTCTAGTTAATTATCTTTCACAAACTTTTATTTCAAGGAAATATTACAAATCATGTGTCATTGTTAATGTTGTTAATAAGTATCATGAAGTAGATTTAAATTTACAGTGACTCCATTCAAGAGGGTGAAACTGCCTCCAAGGGTTTTCTTTGCTGCTTTTCTTTACAGTAGAAGCAGATTTTCAGGTCATTCTCTGACGGAATCACTATGAACCGCCAACATCTCAATTAACAGTCAAATACCTAACTATGATACTATAATTCCTGAGTAATTATGATATTCTAGCCTAACTCATAGGCATGTTACTTGCTGTAATTTTTTTAAAAAAATAAACTTAAATGATGTTGTTAATTCATATCCTTTTCAGATTTTTCCCCCCCCCAACAGTTAATTTGTGAAATTTACTAACTTTATAAAAGGGTTTGGTCTTTGGCCTTGGTTCCAGAAAAAGAACTCTATACCCTTAGAATTTCCAAGGTAACTGAGAAGCCTTTGTTTTCCACAGGCCTTCTAACCACTCCTGAGTAGTCATGCAAGTGAGGTAACTCAGGTTGGAGATGAACAAACTAGAATAACTACCTCGTGTTATCAGCTAACATTCAGAGAAGAGTTCATCATTCAATCAGTTATGCCTACATAATGAGACCTATGTGTCCATATGCTTAATACTATCAACATAACAGCCTAATCGACTTCCTGGTTGTTGAAAGACATGGATATATGTGGGAAGGTAGAGTGTTCCTGTCTTAGGACACAGAAACTCCATGATAAGAATAACACCAGAACTTGTCTTTTGTACCTCTTCTCTTGTATCCTTGATATAATAAACCTATAACTCTATACAATAACCTTTTGTGTGTCATTTAATGATGAAGCCCAAAGGAGCCAGCAGATCAGAAGCAAAGCAGACTCTGGTGACTCCCAAGCTTTTGACTGTCATAACCTTCAGTAGGAAAATCCAAATTTGTTGCTATCAGGTCAGAAAGTGTAGCTATCATGAGGACTAATAAGCTTGTGACTGTCATTTGAGATCTTGTGCAGATTGGGCAGGAGAGATTTTTTTTCTTTAACTTGCAAAATCTAATTTGGCTTTGAATGGTTAGAGTCAAAGAAAGACTAACTCATTTGTAGCTGTTATTATAAAAGCAGCAAAAAATAATGAAACTGATATTTTTGATCCTGGCAGTTAACTGTCAAAGTCAGAAGGGTATCATGCTATATTTTGAAATAAATTTCTCTAAAATATCCAATCTTCTAATTCTGAGTTATAATTTCTAATAAATATATTGCTTCTAAATTTTCAGTCATGAAAACAGATTAGGATAGTATAAAATAGTGCACTATAAGGAGAAGAGGCAAGACGGCCTAGCCTTGTAGCAAGACTCTGGAGTCATATTCTCATACTATGGAAGAATATTGGACAATTAACTTCCCTACGTCTCAGTTTCTACAAAGAGTTGCTAATGAGGTTTCAACTGGCAAAATATAAACATTTACTACAGAATTAATATAATTTGCATTATTACTTTTAAGGTTATTAATATTTGTTAAATAACTATGTAATTTCTGTGAATAAAGGTTATATATGACTATGGTCTTGGATTTTAAAAAGTTTTTCGTATTATTCTGATTTACCACTGAGTATTTCCCTTTTTCTTTTTAACCCTCTTTTAAAACTGTATATAATATTGTCCTGATTAAAATCTTCATGATTTAAGTGAATTAGATCTGGAGGTGGGAAAGAAGTAGAGTTAAAAGCACAGAGAAGACTAGAGAAGAGGGAAGATAGTTGAGAGGGATAGAGAAGAAACACTGAAGAAAGAGACCATTAAACCCCACAATTCCCACTACCTGCTAACAACCTATTATTCTTCCCTTCATATTAAAATTGCTAAAATAAGCAGTTTATAATCTGCCAATGTTCTTCTTTAACTCAATCTTGATTGCGCTTAAAATACTACCTTTTCAACTATTGTTAAATCAAATGAAATATTCTGATTTTACCTTTCTGTAGCTCTCCAGATAAAAATAACCTTATATTTTTCTTGAAAACGCTCTCTCAGAACCTATGACACCACTGTCTCATAGCTTTTATCTTTTTTCAGGGTCTTTCTCCACTTAACCGTAAGTTTCATAGCTTCCTATATAATCTAATCTTTAAACTGTACATGTTGTACAGTTTGTATATGTTGTACAGTTTTATCCCTTTCAATGTCCTTCCTCTACTATCTATAAGTTAATTCATAGATCACTCACTCCACAGATCTCTAGATCCATAACAAAGAAGTTTTTCTCAGCTATCAGAAACTATTCTATTCCTGTGAAACCTGCTGTTGATCAAAATGGCATAAACTGAAGAAGCAATTATCATTGATCAATATAGGAATTTTTTTCAATTTTCAAACCCAAAATGTAATATTAAATTATACCAAAGAACATAAAAAAGTAAAATAACAATAGCATATATTGTTCACAGACATAACTCTAAGTTTGATACCTTGATGCTAAAATCATCTGCTAAGGATGTGTACTGCCTCTTTTTAATGGCTTGCTGAAAAAAGTGAACTCTAGTTTCATTTTTTACTTTTTTTTGTAAAAGTGAAAAGCATCTCTGAGTTTCTTATGGCTAGCAAAACTGAACACATATAAAATGAAATTTTGAAAAGCAGGGTACACTTATTATTACTTTTCTAACAGGCCGTTTCCTTTAGATTTCCAATGTCGTTGTTGATGTTGTTATGTGCCGTCGAGTCACTTGCAACTCATAGTGACCCTATGTACAACAGCCCCAAACCTTGCTCTATCCTGTGCCAATCACACTGTCTCCAACACACCCATCCTGATTACCCCAGTCACTGAATCAATCCACCTAATAGAGGGTCTTCCCCTTCTATGCTGTCCCTCCGCCCTCCCAAGTATGATTTCCCTCTCCAAGGACCTGTCTCTCCTTACAACATGTTCAAAGTATGTCAGACGAAGCCCCAGAATTTCTAAAAGTTACAAAAAAACTTACCTATCATATAAATCTGCTTTGTTTCATGTTTTCCATCTTAGTGCCACCAATGAACTTTGTACCCCACCGGAAACTATAGACCAACTTCATTCCAGTCACACTGAAGGAAGAACTGTACCCTGATTATGCCTTATTGTTAAAGGCTCTGTGACCTCACAATATTACTGGTAAAGTAAAAGTCACAGGCTTTGGAAGTAAAAAAGTGGATTGAAATGTGATCAATAACAATTATACACTGTTCAGACTTCAGCAAATTGAACAAACTTCTCTAAACCACAGTCTTCTCTTCAGAAAATAAAAAAAAATTTTCCTCAAAAAGATGTGATAAAAGATAAAACATAAATAGTGCTAATTACGTGAGGTAAATTGTTGCTGTCATGATTTGTTCACTATTAAATATAAGACTTTCAAAAATTTTTCTATCTTATCATCCAATCCACTACAATTTCTATTTCTCATATGTTGAGACAGTATATAATTTTTAATAATAATGATAATATAAACATTACATATCAAATTCTCTGAGATAAATTTAAAGAAGTTTTTTTCTTAAATCTATACCCTTAACACTTTAATTAATAAAGATCAATTAAATTCTCTGCTCATAAAATAAATAGCAAAGTAAACTTAAAAAGTACAAGTAAGTAAATAACAAAGATAACCCATAGAACAGTCCAGAAAAATGAGCCCAATTTAGCATCTAGAAGAAAATTAAAAATAGATAACTATCAATCACTAATTTAACCAAGAATAAGGGGGACAAAAGTGAAATAAATAAAACTAAAGGTCAAAGAAAAAATTATTACTGAACTAGAAGAAATGAAAAAGAAAATGGTAACACTCCTTTATAGATGTTGATGTAAATAAATCTTAAGGTCTAGATAAAATGGGTAATTAAAAAAAAAACAACTCATACAGTTTAAGAAAGTTGATCTGACTTTGCTGTTGTAGTTAAGTATAGGTTACTCAGAACCAATATATAGCTGATCCTCAGAGTATTTTCAAAGGCAGGAAATCCCACAGAAGGAGATGTTTCTCCCATAGAGTAGCTAATGCATTAGAACCATATGCCTTTCAGCCCACTAGGTCACCAGAGCTCAATAAATAATTTTAATTAATTTCCTCAGGAAAAAAAAATAGAAAATTTTTGCAAGGATCTACCCTGAAATAAATACATTAAATCCAGACAATTTCAAGAGAATATCTATTAACCATTAAGGGCTGAATAATCTCACTATTGTAAAAATTTTCCAGAGCACTCAAAATGAAGAAAAAGTTTCTTACTGTTTTTCTTAAAGTATAATGTGGCATAGTACATAACATAACACCACCTGTTCCACGTGAGAACGATAGACAGTCTCACTCCAATAAAAATGTACAGCTTGGAAACCCCCCAAAAAAGTCACCATGAGTTGATACCAACTCAACCACAGTGGAGGGGTTTTTTTGTTTGGTTGTTTTGGGGTGTTTGGGTATTTTTAAAGTATAGCATTGATAGCTAAATGAAACACAGTAAAAAAGAAAGAAGATCATTAGATAGCAGAATCAGTTATAAGTAATAAGACAAAAGTTGTAATATAACATGAGAAAAAAAGGAATGCAATGTCATATGAAGAAAATAAGAACTAATGACCAAGCAAGGAACTCTGGTGGCCTGTGAGAAGGAGGTGTGCTGCCAATCCAAAGGCACAAAGTTCAAATTCATTAGCTGCGCCATAGGAGAAAGGTGGTCAGTCTCCTCTCATCTGCCCCTAAACCAGCTAGAGGACCAGCTATGAGTTGGTTCTGACTTGAAAAGACATAACAACAACAATAATTACCACATAGGATTTACTGGAATAACGTGAGGTGAGTTAACTACTAGGAAACTCATTAATATCTGATACTACATTCATAAATAAAAAGAATAAAATACTATGACTAAATCCAAGATTTTAAAAATGGTTTTATAAAATCAAACATTAATTTCTGTTAAAAAGAAAAACAAGAATTAATAGAAATTGTTTGAACAGATAATACATACAATGGATAATAGATAAAATATTAAATGGAACATGGAATGTACAAAGTCTGAATCTAGGAAAACTGGAAGTTACCATAAATTAAATAGAATTCCTAAAGATCAGCATCCAAAGCATTAGTGATCTCAGATGGACTAGTACTGGCCATTTTAAATCAGACAATCCCATGACCTACTATGCCAGGAATAACAAATTGAAGAGGAGTGATGTCATTTTCATTACCAAAAAGAACATTTTGGGATTTATTCTTAAGCACAGTGGTGGAAATAATATAAAGAAGATATGATAATATAACTAATAGTCAAATATATGTACCAAACTGCTAAAGCTAAAGATGAAGAAATTGGAGATTATTAATCACTTCAGCAATCAGAAATAATAAAAAATGCAATCAACGTATACTACTGGTTAAGTCTATATCCCCTTACCAAAAATAAAATAAATAACAAACCTCCCCAAACTCAAAATACTACTGCTCCATGAACAGATACATGAACATCCAGGTTTACTTCAGCATTATGCACAATAGGAAAGAGTTAGAAACAATCCAAATGTCCATCAACAAATAAGTGCATAGAGAAACTCTGATTCTATCACATATTGTAGAAAAATTCAATATTGAAAACACAATAAAGAATCTGTGAAACTTTGGAGAACATGGATGAATCTAGAGGACATTATATTGATATGATTCAGTCACCAAAGAAACACTTCATAAGACCTGTATTACAGAAAACTAAGCAGAGGTTTACAAGCAGTATCACTCTAGTATGATTTCCTACTAAAAGGGAATGAGTAGGAGAGTGTGTAAAAGAAATCAATAAATAAAAAGGATTAAAAAAATACTTATTAATTGGTATTTAAGCAGGCTGGGTTTAGAAAAGACTGTGGCACCATCGTTAATGTTAGATGTATCTTAATTGAAAACACAGAATATCAAAGGAATGTTTATCTGACAGTCAGCAGAACAAAGCAAGGAAACACTGCAAGGTTCAAAATCAGGAAAAGGTATATACCAGGGATGCATCCTATTGCCATATCTTTTTATTTTTCAATCTATATGCAGAACAGATCATCTGGGAGGCTGAGTTCTATGAGGAAGAATGTTGGATCAGGATTGGATGATGACTCGTCAACAACCTGTGTTATGCAAATGGCACAACCTTGCTTGCCAAATCTGAGGACCTGAGGCATTTGCTGCAGCCTTAAATATAGACTGAAGCTCAACATCAAGAAAATAGATTTCACCAGTGTGGGTCAGCTGCTAGCATCATGATAGATGAAGAGATTGAGATTGTTAACAGATTCAGATAATTGAAGAGCTGATGCCTTTGAGTTGTGGTGCTGGATAAGAGTATGCCATGAACTGCTAGGAGAACAAACAGGTTCATCCTGGAAAGGGTGAAAGCAGGCTGCTCCTTGGAGGCAAGGATTTTTACGCTTTTCCTGACTGTGGGCATCTTGCAAGGAGGGATCAGTCCTTGGAGAGGGACATCATGCTTGGAAAGGTGGTGGGATAGCACAAGTGAGGAAGACCTGGATGGGATAAATTAACTCAGTGACTAGAGTAATTGCAATGTGTGTCAGAGACAATAAGGTTGGCTCAACATAGAGCAGGATTTAGAGCTGTTGTACATAGTGTTGCTATGAGTCGCAAGCAACTTGATAGGGCTAACAACAACAAAGGGCTTTAACTCACGTACTTCGGGCATATCACCAGGAGAGACCTGTCCTTGGAGAAAAAGAAAGACCTTGGGGGAGATGGATTGATGTAGTGAATGTGACAATGGACACAGGCATGTCAGAAAGGGTGAAATCTTAAAAGTTATGGGTGAAAATGCAATAGATGGAAGAAAAAGTTAACAAAGAGGTTCAAGAACTTAAAAAATCATCACAAGGCAGTTCTTATCGTTGTTGATGGCCTTTGGGTTGAGCACAACTCATAGCAACCGTATGGACAAAATATCTGAAGCCCCTCTACAATTATCGACATTTATCAAAGTTCACAGAGTTTCTGGAGGCATGTTCTTTAGGAAGTGGATGCCACTACTGTGTCCAAATTTGTCATAGAATGTTATTGGTTGAGTTGCCTGCGATGCATAGTGAACCTCTGAACAGCAGCTCTGAACCTTTCCTGTCCTGAGCCAGTCTCACTAATTCTGACACACAAACCCCCACTGCCCCAGTCACTGTATCATCCCATCTTGTTGAGGTTCTTCCCCTCCTGCACTGTCCATCCACCCTTCAGAGCATGATGTCCCTCTCCTGGCCAAATGACCAAGGTAAGTGAGACAGAGCTTCAAAATTCTAGAATCCAAGGAAACACTTGGTTTCATCCTCTCAAAGGCAGACCTGTTGGTTTTCTTGGCAGTCGATGGTATGTTCAAGATTCTTCTCCAGCACCACCACTCAAAGGCATCTATTCTTCTTCTTCTGCCATCCTTAGTCACAGACCAATTCTCTAAAGCATAACAAGTAATTGAGAAGACCATGGTCTGGATTAGACAAATTTCTGTATCTAGACTGACATCACTGCTCCTCAGCACTCTGCATGACAGCAGATTTTCCCAGTCCTTTGATATCCTGACTGCTGGTGTGAAGAGTGTTGATGGTGGATCCGAGAAAGCTGTAATTGCTAACAATCTCAATCTCTTCTCCATCTTTAATGGTGTTGCCAGTTGGCCCAGTGGTGAGAATCTTTGTCTTCTTGATGTTAAGTTTCAATCTATATTGAAGCCTACAGTCCTTCACCTTTTGTCGTAAGTGCTTCAGATCTTCAGTTTCAGCAAGCAAAGTTGTGTCCTCTGCATACTGTAGGTTGATAATGAGTCTTCCTCCAATCCTGATGCCACACTTCTCCTCTTTTTTGGTAGTTCTCTGTCAATGTACTGTTCAAGTCTTTTCTGGATAATCTACAGCAGGATTTTGCTACTGTGTGATATTCGCAATATTGTTCGATAATTTCCACATGCTGTTGGGTCACCTTTTTTTTTTGAATGGGAATAATTATGGATCTCTTCCAGTCGGTTGGCCAAGTAGCTGTCATCCAGGTTTTTTGGCACAACTTGATGAGCACATGCAGGGCAGCATCTGTATGCTGAAATACATCAACTGATATTCCTTCAATTCCTGGGGCATTTTTTTTTCCAAGTCCTTCAGAACACCCTGCACTTCCTCCTCTGTTTTTTTTTTTTAAATTCTTCTGTGTCAGCCAATTCTTTTTTGGAACAATGACTCTGTATACTCCTTCCATCTTCTTTTAACCATTCCTGTATCATTCAATATGCTGCATATAGCACCCTTAAGCATTCCAATTCATGTCCTGAATTGATTCTTCAATTCTATCAGCTTAAGAAATGCTGAGCGAGTTCGGCCCTTTTGATTTTCTAACTCCAGCTCCTTACACATTTCATTGTTAGTATTTTACTTTGTCTTTCCGTACTACCCTCTGAAATCTTCTGTTCAACTGCTTAATATCTTGGTTTTTTTCCCTTTGCTTTGGCGTCTCTGAGCTCCAATGCAATGTTTAGACTTTCTTCTGACATCCACCTTGGTCTTTTCTTCCTCCTCTGTCTTTGTAATGACTTTCCGCATTCTTCCCAGATGATATTCTTGATATCCTCCCACAGCTCATCCGATCTTCTCTCATTAATGTCCAAGGCCACAAATCTGTACCTGGGATGGTTTTGAAATCCATATGGGATAGACTAAAGGTCAAATTTTAGTTCCTGTGGACTTGATTTAATTTTCCTCAGCTTCAGCTTAAGTTTGCATATGAGTAGTTGGTAGTCTGTTCCACAATCAGCACATGGCCTAGATTTCATAGCCAATATTGAGCTTCTCCAAAGATTCTTTCCACAGATGTAATAGTACACCTAAAGTGCAAATGTGGGATTTTTAAAAATTATGCTACTGAAAAAAAATTATTTCTTAATTTCTAAAAGAGAAATAAAAAGTGCTTATAATGTGGTATTTGCATGATCAACCCCAAATCATAAAATTTTAACATAAAGTATAACTTTTTAAAGAAAAAGTAAAAATTCATTTTCTGGCTTTTTAATTATAATTAAAAGCACCTCGTTTGTAATTATTATTTAAAAAAATTGAAAAACTCAAAGTCTTTGCCCAAGTGGGAAGCAATTTCTTGAGAACGCTCTAGCTGGTTTTGAAAGCTGCTTGAGCTTCAAAAAAAAAAATTGCATAAGAAGGAGTTGCCTATCTTTCTCTTAGGGAGCTACTAGTCAATCTGACTGCCAGAGAGGCATGGCCTCTAGGTAAGTAGCACCTTCATGCCAACTATACTATGAGAAATTACCTAAATAGTATGTCTGGAAGGAAACCCCATAGCATCCAATAAATAAATGATAATAAATATACAAATAATAAAACAAAACCTCTAATCTGATCTAATCTGAGTTTAAATTTGAATTATTGTTGTTGTTGTTAAGTGTCGTTGAGTCACAGGTGACTCATAGC
>NW_006399907.1:3975964-3978077 GCF_000299155.1 Elephantulus edwardii | reverse complement strand
TATATATATTACAGAAAGTTAAGCATTGTTTATAGAATTTAAATCCCTACTGAGACATGTCAAATATCCTAACATGAAAGTAAAATAATACTGTCTGCCGCAGTGTGCTGTATATAAGAGGCATTTATACATCCGTCTATTCTGAAGAATTTATGTTGACATTTTAAGACCTATTCTCAATGCAACAATTACATGGGACTGTGAATAAAATTTTCAAAACAAGATGTGTAATTTGTTCTAACATAAAAATATTAAACAGATGTTAAATATTTTATTCTACTCATACAATGGGTAAACCAGAAATATGCTAAAAATACTCTTAAGAAAAAGAAAAATTAAAAAAACCAAAATGTATTCAAAGTAATGTTGAACCAAATTACAAATAGAAGTCATTATTTTCTCAAAGGAAGACAAGCAAGTTAATGTTCCACAAGACATTTTATAATCTAGAAGTCATTCAGTTACCTACAACATATAAAGATCTACAAATAAACTCAAATTCAGTGATCCCGATAGTGCCAATACTTGTACTGAAAGTAAAAACGCCTCTTTCTACAGAAACATTGTAATATCTTGTAGCATCCTAACACCCATGGAATTTTTCATTAATCTGTAATCATTATTGTTGCTGACTAGTGAGTCGTCCACAGTTCACAAAGAACTATGAACAAAATAACTGAACCCTGATCATTGACTATGAGCCAGGCACTGTGCACAGTATTTTTATACAAACTGATTTGTTTCTCACAATAGTTGTTGTTATGTGTCATTTAGTAGACTACAACTCATAGTGGCCCTTTGCAAAATAACTCTGAACTCTGATCTATCCAGAGCCAATATCACTGTCTCTGATATACCTACTGTCGTTATTTCAGTTACTGTGTCAATAGATCTGGAGTCTTCCTGTTCTGTGCAGTCCTTTTACCCTTCCAAGCATGATATCCTTCTCCAAAGAGTAGTCCCTCCTGGTTAAATGTTCAAAGTATATGAGATAAAGTCTACAAATCCTTGCCTCCAAGAAACAACGTGGTTTCACCCTCTCCAGGACAGACCTGTTAGTCCTCTTGGCAATTCAATACTCTTCTACAGCATCACAACTGAAAGGTATCAAGTTTTCTGTAATGTTTGGTCACAGTCCAGCTCTGATGCGTAGCAAGTAATTGCAAAGACAAAGACAAAGATCCAATATGCCTTAGTCTCTAGACTGGCATCCTTGCTCTTCAGCACTCTGTTTTCCTAACATAAATCATCTTTTGATTTCCTAACTGCTGGTGTTAAGAGTGTTGATCATGGAACTGAGCAAGTTAAAATTGTTAACAATCTTAATTTCTTCTCTATTATAATGTTGCTAAAGGGTCCAGGGGTGAGAATCTTCATTTTCTTGAGGCTGACCTTCAATACATATTGCAAAATATAGTCATTTAGGCCCTGCAACAAAAACTTCAGGCCCTCCTCAGTTTCAGCAAGTAAGGTTCTGTCATCTGCATAATGCAGATTCTTGATGACTTTTCCTCCAATCCTGATGCCACATTCTCCCTTATAAATCCCAGCCTCCCAAATTATTCTGCAAACAGATTGAAAAGTTATGGAGACGGGACACATCCTTGATACACTCCTTTTCTGATTTTGAAACATGCAATGTTTCCTTGTTCTTTTGTGATGGCTATTGCCTGATTCAAGTATCGGTTTCACATAAGCACAATCAAGTGTTCAAGGATTTCTATGCTGCAAAAGGATAGCCAAAATTTGTTGTGATCAACATGATCAAATGATTTTGTATAGTTACTGAAAAACAAACATTCCTCTGGTACTCTCTGCTTTCAACCAAGAAGCATCTGATATTGGCAAAGATGTCCCTAGTGCCACAGCTTGTATTTTTGGTGGTTCTGTTTATGTACTATTCAAGTTGCTTTTTTATAATCTTCAGCAGAATTTTGCTTATGTGTGATATTGGTGATGTTGTTGCTATGTGCTATCAAGTCTCTTGCGACTCAGAGCAACCTTATGTATAACAGCCCTAAACTCTGCTCTGTCCTATGCCAATCTTAAAATCCCTAACACACCTACTCCATTACCCCAGTCACTGAAGCAACCCATCTCATCAAGATCTTCG
>NW_006399907.1:3973398-3975449 GCF_000299155.1 Elephantulus edwardii | reverse complement strand
AGTCCTTACCTTCTGCAGCAAGAGCTTCAGGTCCTCTTCAGCTTCAGCAAGTAGGGTTTTGTCATCTGCATAAAGCAGACTGTTGCTGAATCTTCTCCAATTCTGATGCCACATTTCTCCTAATAGAGCTTAGCCTCCCAAAAAATCTGTTCTCCATATAAATTGAAAAGATCTGGAGATAGGACACCTCCCTGGTGTACATCCTTCGAAATTTTGAACCATGAAGTGTTTCCTAGCTCAGTTCTGATGAGTGCCTCCTGGTCCAAGTAGAGGATTCACATAAACACAATCAAGCATTCTGGGATTCCCATTATTCTTAGAGTTTGACACAGTGTATTGTGATCCACACAGATATTAGTGATACCATTCTACAACTTCCCACTCTATTGGATCACCCCTTTTTGTAATGGGAATACATATAGATCTCTTCCAGTCAGTTAGCCAAGTGGTTGTCCTCCAGATTTCTTGGTACAGCCTGGTGAGCACTTCCATGGCTGCATTTGTTGGGTGAAATATGTCACAACAGCAATCATTTTATAAATTAAGTCACCAAGATTCTAGGTTTAACTGTTGTTGTTGTTGTTGTTGTTGTTGTTAGTATCACTATTAGCTGACTCAACTATTAGCTGAGCTTTCAGGGGTTTTCACAGATCATAAATCTCACAGGACGAGAATGTCCATCTTCTTCCCTCAGCAAAGTTGGTAGATTTGAACCACCTACCTTTTTTGAGTTGTTGCACAACTCCTTACTCCTAGGCCAGGAGAGCACAGGTACTTTGCAAAAAATCTCACAGCAACAAGGCTCTGCATTCATGACCAGAATTAGACTCTGTCTCTAAATTGAATTATTTCTGCTGTAGACAATAAAATCAAGTTAAAAATCACATAAGATTCTGTATTTTTAAGTGTATATGTACATATGTATGTCTGCTTTTAAGTAAAAATGTTGCACTGTTAACTCAGACAGTGATACCTAAAAGGTTAGCAGTTTAGATCTAACAGATGAAGCAATGGTGGGGAGGGTGCACGGGAGGTAGTTTTCTCTTGTACATCCTCAAAAATCCAGTAGGTGTTGCTATGACTTTGAATCAACTTGACGGCAACGGCATTAGTTTTAACAGGAAAAGTACAAAGTTTAAAAGGAAAAAAGATAAAATCTTAAGAATTTAACAAATTAATCCTTATTATAAAGTGTTTCTTTAAACCGGTACCAAGAATAACCAAGAAGTTACTGGTTTTGCATTAAAAACTCAAGGAGAAGAAAAAACGACTAACTAGCATACATACAGTATTGTATGAATGTATACAATGTATGTACATATACCTACAATGCAACAATGTCAAGTAAAAGAATAAACTAAAGCCTATAGTCTTCAAATAAATTAACTGTATGCTCTTGGCAGTAAAATACAAAATGTTATAAGTTCAAACAGAGTTCTTTTAAAATCTTCTGTATTGCCAATTAATCAATCAGCAGATGAAATATGCTCTCAGAAATAAGGTGGGAGACAGAATGATAGAATTCTGTACAATCAACAATTTATTCATTTCAAATACCTTTCATAAGAAACATCATACAAACTATACATACGGATTTCACCCGATGGTATACACAGGACTCAGAGTGACTATATCTGTGAAATAATAGCTGGAGAAGTTCAGTATCAGCTTTGAAAATTAGGCCAGATGCTGATCAACTATTCATATGCAAATTCAAACCAAAGCTAAAGAAGTCTAAATCACAGGAGCCAAAATTTGACCTTAAGTCTATCCCATCTGAATTTCAAAACCCAATCAAGAACAGGTTTGAGGGAATATCAAGAATATCATCCACGAAGAATATAAAAGGTCATTAAAGAGGAGGAAGAGAAGACCAAAATGGATTTTAGAAAAGCCTCTGAATATTGATTGCACTAGAATGCCAAGAAGCCAAAGCAAAGGTGGAAAAAAATCAAGAAGTTAAGGAGCAGAAGATTTCAGACAGCAATGTTGAAAGAAAAAGCAAAGTATTGTAAAGAAATGTGCAAAGACTTGAAGTCAGAAAATCTAAA
>NW_006399907.1:3961321-3972943 GCF_000299155.1 Elephantulus edwardii | reverse complement strand
TTTTGAAAGAGAAACGTGAACTGGGGGTGGGTAGAGAGGAAAATGGGCAACAAAGAGTAAATGGAAATTAAAGTTTTCTTTAAACTCTCGTTAAAGTATTAATATTTTTTTTAAAGTTGCAATAATTAAGAATGAAGGGCAGAATATTATTAAATGATAGAGAAAGACTAAAAAGAAATGGAAGGAGTATAAAGAGTCCTGTATAAATAAATAAATAAATAAATAAAAATTGGCTGACATAAGAATTTCCTGAAATAATGTGATCAAAAGTGTGTGGTGATGAGGAAGGAAGTTCAAGCTGCTCTAAAGGAATTAGCAAAAAACAAGGCCCCAGGAATGGATGGCATATTAATTGACATATTTGTCCTTGACACTGTCCTGGACACGTTCACCAAGTTGTGCCAAAAAATCTGGAAGACAACCACCTGGCCAACCGACTAAAAGAGATACATATTCCCATTCCAAAACAGGTGACTCTAGAAAGTGTGGAAATTCTTGGACAATATCATTAAGATCATGTGCAAGCAATATCCTGTCGAAAATTATCCAAAAAAGACTGGAAAGGAATATCAACAGAGAACTTCCAGATGTGCAGGCTGGGTTTATAAAAGGATGTGACACTAGGTATTTTATATATAACCAATGTTAGATTTTGGCTGAAAGCACAGAGTATCTGTTAGTGTTTTATTGACTATACAAAGGAATTAAGCTGTGTGGATCACAACAAACTGTGGCTAACACTCAGAAGAATGGGAATCTGAGAACACTTGGCCATGCTTACACAACACCTGTATCTGGACCAGGAGATAGTCATCAGGACAGAGCAAGAAAACACTGTGTGGTTCAAAATCAGAAAAGGAGTGCATCAGGAATGTGTCCTCTTTCCATACCTTTTCAGTCTATATATGCAGAACACATCATTCAAGAGGCTGGGGTTTAGGAGGAGGAATGTGGCATCTAGGTTAGAGGATGACCAATCAACAAGCTGCATTGTACAGATGACAGAACTTTGCTTGCTGAAACTGGGGAGGACCTCAGGCATTTATTCCAGAAGGTCAATGACTGCAGCTTTAAATACTGACTGAAGTTTAACATCAAGAAAACAAACATTTCTCCACAGGGCCAATTGGTTTCATCATGACAGATGGTGAAGAGACTGAGATTGTTAACAGGTTCTGCTTGCTTGGCTCCCATCAACGCTATGGTACTAGCAGTCAGGAAATCAAAAGACTAATCACATTGGGAGAATCTGCTATCAAGAACTGCTCCAGGGAATTAAGAAGCAATGATGTCGGTCTGGAGACCAAGGTGCGCTTGATCAGGCCATGGTCTCCACAATCAGTTGCTGTATCCGAAACCTGCACAATGACTAAGGATGACAGAAGAATTGATGCCTTTGAGCTGCGGTGCTGGAGTAGAGTACTGAATATACCATGGACTGCTAAGAGAAGAAACAGGTACATCCAGGAGATTGTGAAACCAGTCTGCTCCATGGAGGCAAGAATTTTGAAACTCCATCTGATATATGCCGGGCATGTTGCAAGGAAGGAACAGACCTTAGAGAAGGACATTAAGCTTGGGAGGTTGGAGGGACACCAAAAAGTGGAACACCCTGGATGAAATTAATTTACTCTGACTGGGGTAATGAGGGTAGATGTATCAGAGATGATGAGGTTGGATTAACGTAGAGCAGGGTTCTGTGCCATTATACTTGATGGGGTCATTATGAGTTGCAAGTGACTCAATGGCACATAAAAACAACAAAATATGAAATCTAGTCATGGTAACTAGACATGTACTTATGAATATAAAGCTTCGAAATTAAAACCATTATTTCTTCTTTCCTCTTTTCCCAAGTCAATATTTTAAAATTTAAAATAAAACTAATCACCTCATGTCCACCGAGTTGTAATGAACTCATAGTTGCCCCCTCCCCTTCCACCTCAGTGAGCTTCTGAAGCTGTAAATTGCACATAAGAATGTTGATCTCTCTCCTGTGGTGAAGACACTGGTGAATTTGAACCAGCAGAAAGGCAATGCCTCTGGTTTATTAGTGCCATATGCCACCAGAGGAACCCATTATCAATATAAAGCAGAACATAATTTCTCTTCTCTTTCAGTAATATAGATTACTTATGGTTCATGTCTTTCTTCTTAAATTGCTAATGTATGTTTTGTCAGAAGAGGCTACAGTAAGAGGGCTATCACTTTTGATATAAGAGAGATCTTAGCTGGAGGCAAAGAAGAAAAGATATTTACTTCTGTTTTACTATGGCTAACATTATCCCAGAACACAAAATTGTGCTCTAACAAAAGTTATACGTAGAAGAAGAAGTTGTCTAAACAGAACAAGAAAAGGTGTATCTTAGGGTAATATCTTTTCTCCATACCTGTTCAGATAACTCAAGAAGTTGGACTAAATGAAGAAAGGGGCAATAGGAATGGAGGAAGGCTCACCAAAAATCTACATTATGTAGATGACATGATTTTTCTTGCAGAAGTGAAGAGGACTTGATTTACTGAAGATCAATACAGCTTCAATATTATGAGTTACATATCAACCTCAAGAAAACAAAAACCCTCACTACTGAACAAATAGGCAACATCATCATAAAAGGAGAGAACATTTAAGTTGTCAATTATTTCATTTTACCTGGATCTATAATCAACACCCACAGTAGGAGCAGTCAAGAAATCAAAAGATAAGTTGCATTGGGAAAATCTGAAATAATTAAAGATATGCAAGGCTGTTGTTGATTTTGTTGCATTTATCTAGCCAAAGGTGGGTGATTTTAATCTGTGGCCCTCAGGCCTGTTCTGAATTTTTTTGGTCAAACATTCTTCTAAGTGGTATAGCACTGGTCTGTCCATTTGCTGTACAGAGGTAACTCACGGTTGTTGTGATGCTAAACACTGTGATGCTGATGTATCAAATGCAATAATGGTTACCCATGATGGACGGTGTTTGGTGAAGCTCTCAGATTAAAACAGTCTTGGAAGCAGGAGTGGCACTCACTTCTGGAAAATCTATCAACTTAGAGAAATGGTGAAAATTATACAAATGTTCGGGTCTTTTGTCATAGGGTCACTATGAGTCGTCTACTACTTGAAGGCATGTAACAACCACCACCATCTAGTCAGAAACAACTCATACCTGATTCTCTAATAGGTTTTCAAAGACAGTAAATCATACAGGAGGATACTGCTCATCTATCTACCACAGAGCAGTTGGTAGATTCAAACTACTTGTCTTTGGTTTGGCAGCACAACTTCTTACCACCTAGTCACCAAAGCTCCTTAAACATATCTTGTATAGGTAATGTATATCATGTGTCTGTGTATATGCACACATGTATCCTCACTGTAACAAATGAGGAAAAATATTTGCAAATTAATCAATCTATTAGGTATAAATGTGATAAGAAATACAATAATGTAGGCTTGAATCACAGGAATGCTGTGTCATATTAAGACATGGTGATCTAAAAAAGAAAAAAAAACACAAAGATCTTCAAAGCTATATAATGAAACAGTGGCTGCAGCAACTGGCTCAAGTACAGCAAAAACTGTGAAGATTGTGCAGGGCAGTGTTTCACTTATTGTACATATCATCACTATGAGTCAGAGCCAACTCAGCAACACTTAAAACATAGTAACAACAACACAGAACCATCAGATAGAAAAAGTCTAAGTATGATGCATTAAAGAACGGACAAGAGTGAAGGTACAAATTCAGGTATCTTCAATTAAAGCCATGAGATTAAGATGTATTAAGAACGAAGAAGCTTAAGAGACAAGAAGAGAATCTTAGAGCACAATAATTACTAAGAAGGAAAAAAAGGTAATCAAATAAATCATCAGAAGTGGAAACAACTCAATGATATATAGTAGAACAGCTAATTTTAAAAAAGATATATAAAAACAGAGAAGTTAATAGAAATGAAATCTCATTTCCAGATTTAGTTTGAATAGAGGATTGGAGAATCTCCTGTCAGGAACCTCTCCAGAGTGCTGAAAAGCAATGATGTCAGTTTAGAGAGTAAGGTGTACCTAATCCAGGCCAGGGTCTTCAAAAAAATAACTTGCTATGCAACTCTATGAACGTGGAGAAACAACAAAAGTTATGCAAGTGTTCAGGTCTTTCATTTATAGGGTTGCTATGAGTAGTCTACAACTCTATGGCACTTAACAACAACAACAACATGCATCAGAGAGCTAGACAATGGCAGAATTGACGCCTTTGAGTTGTGGTGCTGAAGAAGGATACTGAACATACCATAGACTTCCAAGAGAACTAACAGGTCCATCCTGGAGAGGGAGAAGCCAAACTCCTCCTGGGAGGCAAGATTTTTAAGCTCCGTTTAACATGCCTTGTGTATGCTGCCAGGAAGGACCAGTCCTCAAAGAAGAATATTAATGATTCTAAGATTGAAGGGACAGTGCAGGAGAGGAAGACCCCAGATAAGATGCATTGACACTGTAACTGAGGTTATGAGGAGAGGTGTGTCAAAGACAGTGAGATTGGCTAAGGATAGAATAGGGTTCACAGCTATTGTGCATAAGGTGACTACAAGTCATGGTCAACTTGATGGCACATAACAACAACAACAACAACAGGGACTGGAGAAGTGCTTAAGAAGAAATTCAGTGCCAGGGGAAAGGGCAGGTAAACTAGGTCTCAAAGGAAAGGTATAGTTTGAACATTCAGAGAAGAGTATCTAACTGAAGTAGAAAAAAAGTTATTGAGATAGGACTACATTTAGAAGATGTGCAAATAATTTGAATTTTATAAGACCACAGGATGTTAAGAGTAAAGGGTAATAATGATTTAAAATTATTAGATCATGACCAGATGGCAAGGGTCCTGAAGAGTCAAAAAACATTGTTGTTGTTATGTGCCGTCAAGTCGCCTGCGACTCATAGCGACCCTATGTACAACAGCCCTAAATTCCACTCTGTCCTGTGCCAATCGCACTGTCTCTGACACTCCCATCCCAATTATCCCTATGTACAAAAGACATTAGTCAATAAAAAACAAGGTTTGTTAATTCTAATCTTCAAGGATCGTTCTAGAAACAACGCATAGGATGAATCAGAAGGAAAAGAGGCTGCTTAACACAATAATGTATAGCCCAGATGAGATGTTAGGAATCTGAGCTAATTAGAGACATATTTTTGACTAGAAATCTTGAACACTACAATTGCATTCAGTTTCTGCTGCAAATTAAAAAGCTGAATTCTGCAATGAACACCAATTTCAATACAATGCTAAAACAAAAAGCATTTGCCCTCCCATTTAACTAGAGATGAGCAAATCAAATAGTAAAAAATTATCATTTCATTAAAGCAGCATCTATAAAAGCCAGGATGAATATTATAAATTTCCACCAAGATGGACAGACACAGTTACTCTTCTAATGGGCTTGAGCACATCAGAGATTTTAAGGATAGTACAGAGAGCTCTGTTGGCTTACTGGTAAGGAACTGTACCACTACTAAAAAGATGCACAGTTTGAATCCACCAGCTCGGCCACAGGAATATGTGATTTAATGCTTCTGAAAACTTGCTGGATAGTCAGCTACAGGTTGGTTCTGACTTGACAATACAATAACAACACAAAGATGGTGCGGGAAAGGGAGAGGGCAAGGTCTAGATGGTTCAGGGTCGCTGTAAATTGTAGTCAACTTGATGGCACTCAACAGCAACAACAAGTCTTGAAAATGCTTAATTACTGTGAAGAAGGGAAGTTGCGGTTTATCATAAAAACATCTGAATAGGAAGGCTTTGTAAATTTCACATTTATTAATTTTCATGAACATTTCAAATATTCTTATATAGAATAGTTTATATTACTTACCAAGACTGCAAACGTGTCATTGTACGTTAGGGGTTTATGGAATGTGGCTTCAATTACCTTTTAGAAAAACTGAAAACATATCTCTAAAATTTAATTTCTTGTATATCTTAGCAGCTAAGTAAAACAAAATTATAAAATTAAAAGTCTAAAACAAAGAGCTGAAATTTCTCTAAATTATACATACAGTATATGTACAAAACTTTAAAAAATATACATGTAATTTCCAACAAATGCAAAAAGGTTTATAGTATGAATATCATTTTATCAGCATAAACCTACAAAAAAAAATCTTAACTAATATTTACAATAAGCACAACAATGCTGAGTTTCACTAAACTAAATTTGATCAGTCAAGGTTCTACAGTTCCAGACTTAGAAAAACACTATTTTTTATGAAAAATAAAATTAAGTTGCTTCCAAGAATCTGACAGAATGACTCAGCACTCATGAAAAGCAAAACCTGCAATCACCCAGCCTAAGTATATAATCTTTGATGGACTACATAGGAACTATACAATGTGTATAAGTAAAACATGAAAATACTTAACAGTCCTTAGAAATAAGCCACTCATTCTTATTTTGAGACAGAAGTCTCTATTTTTCCATAATATATTTGTGAAATGTAGCAATTTCTTTTGCTTCACAAAAATCTAATCTCAAAAGCAACTGTAACTCTTTGGTTTCCACACAAAGAGTACACAACTGACAATAATTGTTTGTTTGTTTGTTTGTTTGTTTCCATATAATAATACTTTTATTGTATGTTTCATTCATGTGCATTGTGTTTTATACAATCTTTCATTTATATTGGGTTTCATACAATCATTCCAATATATTCTATTTTACATTATTTGTCATACTAGTTTATTTACAAAATTCGAATACATTTTTTTTACCTAATCTTTTTTTTTAATAATTTTAATGAACATTTACAGAGAATCTGGATTTCCATTCATTCATTGCTGCACTTCTCTCCCTGCCCAGCCCTCTTCCCCCACCCCCCAGTTTGCTCCTCTCTTTCAAAAGCAAAAGAAAGACTCCCTCCCTGGTACACAATCCCCCCACACCCCTCCCACCGCCCCAAGTACACTCCACCATGCAACCTTAATTGTGGACTCTTATGACAACCATAATACCCTATCATACATCACTTTTAAATTATTCAGTCCCTCATCTGTTTCAGTGCAGCATACACAATTTATCCAGTTTTCAATAACAGTTTTCCTTAAAGAAAAAAAGCAACTAAAAAATTATAGACATTATATGTAATCATCACTGTTTTTTAATCCTCACAACAAAATTACCCTGTTAGTTGAGCTTTGTGCATTTATGACAATAGTAAATGGTATACCCTCTGACCATGATGTACTTCTGGCATTAAGTATAGTATAATCTAACAATGTACATCCAGCATTAGGGAATAGCATGGTGAGAAGTGAAAGTAACTCTGGCTGTAATGGTTAAGGTTATGGAGCAATTTGGTTGGAACAGGATTCTTGAGTGGTTTGACAATTATATAATGATAAAATTGTATAATTATGTATTGATGTAATTTGGAAATAATGTAATATTGTAATTGGACAATTATGTAAAGATGTAATCATTTCATATCTTGTGATCTAATGTGGTCATCCTCAATTTTTTTATAACACTGATTTTCACCTTAATTAACTGGGAAGTTGGACCAAAACATGTTGATAAGTTAGAAGTAGGTGTATATAACAACATATCATGTTATTTTACATATATATCATATATGTATCATATAACATTATATACATAATTCAATTGATGGGATCCTATTATTGTCAGGGGCCAGTACATTGATTGTGTCTAAATATTACCAGGAACTGTGTCAACTTCATACTAACTGCTATGTTTCAGTCAATTGCTACAGTCATTTTGCAAATTCATCTCATTAAGGATCCTTCTCTATTTTACTGATCTTCTTGCAAGCAAGTCATTCTTCTCAAGGAACTAACCCCTCATGATACATGCAAATATAAATGAGAAGTATTTCTAACGTTGCTCATAGCTTGACATCTTCCAAGATTGATTTGTTCATCCTCCTGATTTTAAACCACGTATTATCAGCCTCTTGTTCTACTGAATTAACTGCTTTTTGGTCTCTGTATAGTTTTCACATAAACATAATTAAATGTCCTAAAATGTCCATTCTTTGTAATTTATCCATTATTTCTTATCATTAATAAACTCTAATGCCTTTGCATAGTCAATAAGTAAACATTTTTTTTATTCTCTAATTTCAGGCATGATCCATGTCACATCATCTGTGACAATAAGAACAACAGATCTGAACTCTGCTAGTACCAGCCTCAGAAGAGATCAAAACTCCGTCTTGTACCATTCTCACCATCTCCAGTATACTTGAGCCCATTGTTACAATCACCATGCAATTTCATTTTGTTGAAGGTCCTCCTCTCTTATGTTGACCTTCCACTTTTCCAAGAATAATGTGCTTTTTCAAGCGTTAAAAATAAGAAAAAGAGTGTGTTATGTAAGCTTCCCATCTCCATACTTTTTCAATCTATATGTAGAACAGATCATTTGGGAGACAGGGCTTTATGAGGAGGAATGTGGCATCAGGATTGGAGAAAGACACAACAACCTACGTTACGTTGATGTCACAACCTTGCTTGCTAAAACTGAAGAAGACCTGAAGAATTTGCTGCAGAAGGTCAAGGTCAAGGATTGAAGCTCAACATCAAGAAGACAAAGATTCTCACCATTGGACCAACTGGCAGCACCATGATAGATGAAGAAGAGATTGAAGTTGTTAACATTTACAGCTTGTTCAGCTCCACAACCAACACTCTTTTTAACATCAGGAGTCAGGAAATCAAAAGACTAATTGTATTATGTAAATCTGCATTAAGGAACCTCTCCAGAGTGCTAAAAATCAATGATGTCAGTCGAGAGACTAAGGTGCCCCTACACCAGTTTTGCAAGTCCTTGATTCCAGTGAGCTAGACAATGACTAAGGATGGCAGAAAAAGACTCAATGCCTTCAAGTTGTGATGCTGGAGAAGATTCTTGAACATATCATGAACTGTAAAGAAATCAAACAGTTCTGTCTTGTCTTGGAGAGGGTGACGCAAGTTTCTCCTTGGAGGCTAGGATTGTGAAGCTCTATCTCACATACTTTAGGCACGTGGCCAGGAGAGACTGGTCCAAGGACACCATTCTTGGAAGGGTGGAGGGACAGCACAAGAGAAGAAGACCCTGAATGACATGGATTGATACAGTAACTGGGGTAAGAAGGGTTGGTGTCTTGGAATTAGAGAGACTGG
Organism: Elephantulus edwardii; assembly: GCF_000299155.1. Taxonomy (NCBI): domain Eukaryota; kingdom Metazoa; phylum Chordata; class Mammalia; order Macroscelidea; family Macroscelididae; genus Elephantulus; species Elephantulus edwardii. Next base: position 3,963,774 of record NW_006399907.1, on the reverse strand, counting down.
CTCAGGACAGGGCAAGCTTCAGAGCTGCTGTACATAGGGACATAATGGGTCACAGGCAACTCGACAACACATAACAACAACAATAAAAGTCCCTCATAACAACACGCCCAAAGTTTATGAGGTCATTTCACCATCCTTGTTCCTAAGAGGGAGTCTTTCCATCATAAAAATGAAAACCAAAACTATAGTGATATACTGCTTCACCCTAGTAATACAGCAAAATTCAGTAAAATGGAAAATAAAATAGCAATTTCTGGCAAGACTGTAGAGAGATTAGAATTCTCATACACTGCCAGTGGGACTATAGAATGTGGCAACCATTCTGGCAAACATTATTGGCAAAACTATGCTGCTTTTGTGTATCGAGTCTGGACCAAACCATAACTGACCCTACGGCAGGTTTTTTAGAGTTAATTGCACAGGAGGAGATGGCCCACCCTTCTCCTGAAGAGCAGCTGGTGGATAAGAACCACATGCAAACAGTTTAATGAATCCTTAAAAAGTTGAAAATAGCAAAGTCATTTGATCCAGCAATCTCATTCTAATTACATATTCCAAAGATTTAAGAGTATGTTCATTAAGGAGGACCAGCGAATATAACCTTCAATACAGACTGCAACTTAACATAAAATAAGTCCTCAACACTAGACCAATGAGCAACATCATTACAGATGAAGAAATGTTTAAACTTGGTGTTGATTTCATCTCACTGGGATTCACAATGAACATTTATGGTACCAGCAGTCAGGAGATAAGAAGAAGGACTGCAATGGAGAAGACTACAGTCAAGGACTTTTCCAAATTACTAGAGGGCAATGATGTCAGTTTGAAGACTAAGGTGCACCTGATACAGCCATGGTATTTTCATTCACTTGCTATCCATCTAAGACCTGGACAACAACTACGGATGATAGAAGCAGAACTGATAACTTTAAGTTGTGGTGTTAGAGAAGATTTCTGCATATTCTACAAACTACCAAAAGAACTAACAGGTATTCTTGGAAAAAGTGTAGCCAGAGTATAACTTGGAGGCAAGGACAGCAAAATTTCAACTCATATACTTTGGGCATGTTGCTAGGAGAAGCTATTTATTTTAAAGGGACACTGTGGTGTTATGGGTTTATTGTTCAACATAGCTTCTCTAGTCATTGATTTTTATTTTGCCATGGGAAAATGTAAATAAGGTGTATTAACCAATCCACAAAGGGATGGAATAGTCTTGCCACTAAACAGCATAGATTCAACAAGACAGAACAAATGTTTAGTATCTCATCACTATCAAAGAAAAAGCAAACGGATAAACTGTACCCTTAAAGGCCAGAGCTTTTTTGCACCACCTAGACCTATAAGAGAACAGTAGTGACCTAGAACCAGATAGGAGATGGAGCTAACCTTGCAACTGCTTTACCACAGGACTAGACTAAGGGAAAGAGCCATAATTGGCAGGACTAAGAGTCTAGGGCTGCAAGGCTAAAAGCTGAGATACCTGTGAGGACATTTTAGAAGCTGCCCTGATGGGAGTGATTATATTTACTACCAACCTGAATTACAGCCTTTTGATTTCCCAAATATGATTCTTTGTGGTCTATGAACCATTGCAACACATTCTGGATTCAATTGAGAAATAAGAGTGTTGTTAAGATGAGTAAAAAGTGGTGTTGGAATGTGGGATACATGTTTGACCTCACAGGAATTGGTTTTGCATTGGGGATGCTGTTCAAGGGGACATTTCCCCTTTATGGAGTTAGGTCATGTAAGGGTGTCCCATGTGGACCTTGATTTTTTTACAGACATCATGCTTGGAAAGGTACAGGGTCAGTGAAAGAAAGGATGACCCTCAGTGAGATGGACTGATTGGAGAAATGGGCTCAAGAATGTCAGAGATTTTGAGGATGGGACAGGACAGGTCAAGGTTCATATCTGTTGTTCACAGGGTTGCTATCCATCATTCTCAACACAATAGCACCTAACAACAACAACAAAATGTTCACTGAAACATAATCTATACAACTGGACAGAAATAATCTAAATATTCATGAATACCTATTCTGATATGACTGAATACACAACCTATGGTACATAAAATGAAAAAAATATGCAAGGCTAAATAATAATGAAGGATCTTCAAAATATCATCATAACATGAAAGCAAATGGGCATTAGGCTAAGTCAAATACACCAAACATAAAAGGGTAAGTACTTTTTGGTACTGTTGTTGTTGTTCTTGTTATGTGCCATCAAGTTAGCGACCCTATGTACAAAATCCCTAAACTCTGCTCTGTCCTGTGCCAATCACACCATCTCCAACACGCCCATTCCAATTACCCCAGTCACTGAATCAATCCACCTCATAGGGGTCCGTCCCCTTCTGCGCTGTCCCTTCACCCTACCAAGTATGATGTCCCTCTCCAAGGACCTGTCCCTCCTTGCAACATGTCCAAAGTATATCAGAC
>NW_006399907.1:3957589-3960564 GCF_000299155.1 Elephantulus edwardii | reverse complement strand
GCCTTTGCATAGTCAATGAAACACAGATAGACATTCCTCTGGTACTCCCTGCTTTCAGCTAAGATCCATCTAACATTAGTTACAATATCCCTAGTACCATGACCTCTTCTAAACCTAGCCTGGACTTCTGGTAGCTCTCTGCTGATGTGTTGTTCCTGTCGTTTTTGGATGCTTTAGAAATAAAACACTTTTCAATGGTTTTCAGGAACAAGTTAGGAGGTGGACAGGAGGGGAAATGTATAGTTAGACAAAGGACACAAAGTAGGTTGGGAAATCGAAAAGCTACAAAAAAGATTTTTCATTAATAACTTCTATCATTAAAACAAAATAAATCTGAACTGGTAGCATGCAGTTAAAGCATCAATCACTGAAATGTAAAGAGCCTTAAATAAATGTGTAGCCTTAAAGGAGTTTAATATTGAGACTCAAACCCAAGCCCACTGATGTCAAGTCAATTCTAACACATGCCCTTTCATTGGGTTTCTAAAGGGATAAATTTTTGTAATAAGAGATGACTGGCCATGTGTCACACATAAATCAAAGATAAGCTCCAAATCATTTTCTTGACTGAAATCTTTACAGAAACAGATCATCAGACCTTTATTCCTTGACACTACTAACAGAGTTCCAATAGTCAATCTTTCAGATAATAGCTGTGTGCAAACTGTGCCACCACAGAACCTGGAACTCACATATTTCCCCTTAAAATTTTTATAATCTCTTCCATTTCTACATTTTATAGGTTATCCTGGCACCCTGGACTTACCATCAAACACATATCCTGATTCTAAGTAATTATGTGTTTAAATTCTTTGTTGCTTACTATTGTTGTTGTTGATGATGATTGCTATCAAGTTGAGCATGACTCACAGCAAATCTATGAACAAAAGACCTTTCTAGAACTATTGTCGTTTGTCCAAGTTCATGGTTTCTAGAGGGATGTTCTAGAAGACCTTTCTGTAACTATTGTCATTTCTCAAAGTTCATAGAGTTTCCAGAGGGATGTTTTTTACAAAGTGGATGCCACTCCTGCTTCCTAGCTGGCAAGATTCATAAAGGCATAGAATTTATCTGTATGGTTTGTTATCTATAGTTTGTCCAATGATTGATATACAACAAATACTAAGATAGGGAATGACTCACAGGGAGCAACACACAGAGAGTGAGCAGGACAGTAGAAATGTGAATGAGAATTATTATTAAAATAAGTAGTATGGGAGCCACAGGAATAGCGAGACATGTCTGAAGCCACAAGCTGAAGCCCGGAGGGATACACAAGCTAAGCCCTGGTGAGAGCCACCAACCAAGCCACTGTGGGACCAACAGTTCAGGCGCAAGCAGAACAGTGGGAATTTGACTGAGTTTTCTTAAGCCCTGCTGAACCCAGAGCCTAAGTGGACTCAGAGCCCAGCCGGATCCAGAGCCCTATCAGGCAAGAGCTGGACAGCTGGAATTTGAGTGAAGTTCTCAAACGAGCCCCCCCAGACAGGTGGAAACAGAGTAAAGTCCACGCATGTGCCAGCTCCACACCCATATCTACCCTGCGACCATTCTTCCCCACACCAGTGAATCCATGTCCAGTCAATTATCTAGCCTTTAATCTGGAGCATCTTAGTCTGATTTAGGTGCAACAAGAGGCTGCTCTCACAGTGTCTGAACTGAACCTTCCCTTGGGTCAGAAGACTGAAGAGAAACACAGGCAGGATAGCAGCTCCATCCTTTTCTAGAGCAGTGACTTCAGATCAAGAAATTATCACCCCCTCAGGCATGAAAAACTCTACCACAGCAATGTCACATATGAAGCAGGCTACCTCATAAGCACAAGCAAGATGTCATGCAAAAAAAGTGACAGAGTATCAATGGATTTCTTGAAGCAGGAAAATCTGATGGAGCTTTCTGACAGAGAGTTTAAAAGAACAATGACTGAATATTTTCAATGAGTGAAAGACAAATTTGAAAAATTAATGGACACAGCAGGCAAAAACCAGTAGGAGCTTAAAAAAAAATCTAAAACAATACAGATAAAACAAAAGAGGGATTAGAGGCAGTGGAAAAACAATATAACAGGATCCAAAATATGAGTTCAACTGCTTCAGATGCAGTCAATATAATGGAGGGACAGATGAAAAGACCTGAAGAGATGAACACAGAACCAGTGAAATAGAAGATAGAATTGTCACCACTGATCTACTAGAGCAAAAACCAAAATAAAAAAGGAAGGAAAAACAAGAAAACCTAAGAATAATGTGGGACATACCAAGAGAAATAATATGCAAATCATCAAAATCCCAAAACAGGTAGAAGCATATAAAAGCACCTTCACAGGCATAAAGAAAAATTAAAGAATATATATTCAAGAAGCTAACACCATATAGCATAGACCCAAAAAGAAAAACACCAAGGCTTATCATACTCAAATTTGCCAGAATCAAAGATAAGGAGAGAATTCTGAAAGAATCAAGGAAGAAAAAATGAGTAACCTATCAGGGAGAGCATATAAGATTAAGTGCCAATTTCTCAGCAAAAACCATACAAGCAAGAAGACAGTGGAATGACATATATCAAATACTCAAAGAATAAAATGGTGAACTAGCAAAACTGTCCATCAAATATGAAACAGAGATCAAGATATTCCCAGAAAAACAGAAGCTAAGAGAGTTTATAAAAACAAGACTAGCATTACAGGAAACACTGAATGATGTCCTTCTTACAGAGGTGCCACAGAAAATATCATGGACCAAAGTAACAAGCAACAACCCCAAAAAGAACTCAGCAAAACAATAAAAACCTTGCCTCTCAATAATTACATTTAAGTGAGTGGTTTAAATTCATCACTAAAGAGAAAAAGAGTAGTAGATTGGATAAAAAATGAAACCTATAAATATGCTGTCTACAAGAGACACACCTGAAAAAAATGAAGATAAAGAAAGACTAAAAATAAAAGGTTGGGAAAAAATATTCCAAGCAGATGACAG
>NW_006399907.1:3956224-3957154 GCF_000299155.1 Elephantulus edwardii | reverse complement strand
TCTCCACTGTGCATGGAATGTTCTCCAGAATAGATCACACTTTAGTTCATAAGGCAAGCATCAATAAATTTAAAAACATAGAAATAATACAAAGCATCTTCTCAGACCACAACGCTGCAAAATTAGAAATTAATAACAAGAGGACAAAGGAGAAAAAAAAATCCCATACATTTGGAAGCTGAACACACACTGCTTGAACATGAGTGGGTATGAGAAGAAATAAAAAATGAAATTAAAAAGTTTCTTTAAACAAATGACAATGAAAACACAATGTAGCAAAGCATCTGGGAAACAGCCAAAGCAGTAATCAGAGGTCAATTTATGGCAATAAGTAAACACATCAAAAGGCAGGAAAAAATTACCAGTGTCTCTCTAAACCTATATCTCCAACAAATTGAAAAAGAACAGCAAGAAAAGTCGACACCCTCTAAAAAACTGAAATTATAAAAATTAGAGCAGAAATAAATAGAAAACAAAAAACGTGAAACCATCAATAAAACTAGGAGTTGGTTCTCTGAAAAGGTCAATAAAATCAAGAAACCACTAGCAAAACTAACAAAGAAAAAGGAAAAGACAAAAATAATCCAAATAAAAGATGAAACGGGCAACATCACAACAGAATCAACTAAAATAAAAAAGCTAACAATGGAATATTATGAAAAAACTATACTCAAACAAATATGAAACCTAGAGAAAATGGACAAATTCATTAAAATTCACAATCTACCAAACTGACAAAAACCAATACTGAACACCTGAAACCCATTACAAAGGAAGAAATTGAAAAAGTAACAAAATAACTTCCAGTTAAAAAGAAACCCCTGGACCAAATGGTTTCACAAGTGCATTTTATAAAACATTCAGAGAAAAACTGTCACCAATTTTACATAAACTATTTCAAAAAATATAAAAAGATGGAATTCTCCCAGA
>NW_006399907.1:3929221-3954430 GCF_000299155.1 Elephantulus edwardii | reverse complement strand
AATCACAAGATTAACTACCTGGGAGTAAACCTAACCAGAAGCAAAAAGGATCTATTTAAAGAAAACTACAAACATTATTACAAGAAACAAGAGACCTGGAGAAATGGAAGAATATCCCTTGCTTATGGATAAGAAGACTCAATATTGTGAAAATGACAATACTACCAAAGACAAAGTACACGTTCAATGTAATCCCAATATAAATACCAATTCCATTCTCCAACAAGATGGAAAGGCAATTTCCAATTTCATTTGGAATAGAAAAAGGCCCCAAATAAGCAAAGCACTTCTTAAAGATAGAAACAAGATTAGGAGGCACCTCACTCCCTGATTTCAAATCCTACTACACTGCCATGGTGGTTAAGACAGCCTGGTACTGGTACACAGACAGACATATAGATCAATGGAATAGAATTGAGAACGCAGAAATAAACCCATCTACCTATGGTCAACTGATTTTTGACAAGGAGATGTAATCAGTTAAGTAGCGAAATGACAGCATTTTTAACAAATGGTGTTGGCAAAGTTAGAAAACTATCTGTCGAAAACTGAAGCAAGATCCACACCCCACTCCATACACAAAAAACAGCTCAAAGTGGATCAAGGACTTAGGACTAAAACCAAGGACTATAAACTTTATTAGAGAAAAGGTTGGAATAACCCTAGAGACTAATCCACCACATAAACAGTCTTCCAAGAATCCTGAAAAACCTACAACCAAGAGAGGATAAAATAGATGAATGGGACTTTCTAAGACTAAAATGCCTATGAACATCCAAAAACTTCTCCAATTGGGTAAAAAGGAAAGCCACAGAGTGGGGAAAAATATTTGGTAATGACATGTCAAACCAGGGACTTATATCTAGAATTTATAAAATACTTGAACATCACAACAAGATTAAGGTAAACAACCCAACTGAAAAGTGGGCACAGATTTATGAACAGACACTTCACCAAAGAAGACATTCAGATAGCGAACAAACACATGAAGAAAGGTTCAAAATCCCTAACTCTAAGAGAGATGCAAATCAAACAACTATAAGATACTATCTCACCCCACTAAGAATAGCAAAATTTAACAGAACAGCAAATAATAAATGCTGGTGGGGTTGTATTCGCTGTTGGTGGTAGTGTAAAATGGTGCAACCACTATTGAAGGCAGTATGGCACTTTCACAAAAGTTACAATTAGAAATATCATTTGACCAAGCAATTCCACTACTGGGAATATACCCTAAAGAAACCATTACTACCATCCAAGCACATAAATGCACACCCATGTTTATTGCAGCATTGTTCACAATAGCAAAGAAGAGTTGGAAACAATCCAGGTGCCCATTAACAAACAAATGGATAGAGAAGCTGTGGTCGCACAATGAAATACTATGCTGCACTGAAAAACACAGAACTCATGACTTATTATACAAAATGGGAGATCTTGGAGAAAGTTATGCTAAGTGAAATATTTCCATCACAAAAGTACAAATACTGAATAAAGCCACTGTTGTAAAGCGGGAGGAAACTAAGAGGGGATTAATAATGTATACTGATTGAAACAAATGAGGGAGCGAACTATTTAGGAGGAACATATGATTAGCTATTATTGTCATGACAAGAATCCACAACGACAGCTGCATAGTGGAGTGGACTGGGGACAGGGGGATTGTATAACAATGAAAGAATTTTTTCTTAATCCTCAAAGAGAAAAGCAAACTGAGGGGGAGGGGGAGGTAGGCAGGGATGAAACTGTGCAACAATGAATGAATGGAAATCCAAAGTCTCTGTACACTTTAATTAAAATTCTTTTTTAAAAAACAAATATTTAACAAATAGAAAATAATGAAACAAGAAAGACAGGAAATAAATAATTTCATCCCATAAATACAAACAAGATCATCATCAATGATAATTCCACCTGGCACTGGAAAAAAATATTGTTGTTAGGTGCCATTAAGTACTAACCATCGAGGCTTTATTCACAATAGATCTAACTCGGTCCTATCCTGTGCCATCCTCACACTTCCTTACACACTGTAGGTCTTTCTCTCCTTTGCTGACTTTCCACTTTTCCAACAATCATGTCCCTCTCCAAAGAATCAACTCTCATAGCAACATGCCCAAAGTATGTGAGATGAAGTTTTATCATTTTTGACTACAAGTAGCACCCAGGCTGCACTTTCTCTAAAACATTTATGTTTGTTATTTTGGCAATCTGGGGGGTGTTCAGTACTCTACAATGTTAATGCTCAAAGTTATCATTCTGTCATCCTTAGTCATTGTCCAGCTCTCAGATGCATAGCATCTGATCAAAAAGACCATGGCCTGAATCAGATGTGCCTTAGTCTTTAAACTGACATCATTGCTTAATAATTTGGAGTGATTCTTGACTCAAGTCTGCCGTCTCACATACTTTGGTAACATGGTCAGGAGAGACTAGTCTTTGTATAAGGATATTATGCTAGGAAGAGTGGAAGGATAGTACAAGAGAGAAAGAATGAGATGGATTGATATAATAACTGGGGTAACAGGGGTTGGTGTGTTGGCTCAGGACACGGCAGGTTTCAGAGTTGCTATACATAGGGTCTCTATGAGTCGCAGGAGCCTGGATGACACATAATGGCACATAACAACAATAACAACAACAACCAGATACCAATTACTTCCAACAAAAGGCTTCTAGTCCCTAATCAACTATTAATCAGATTTTTTTATAAAATAAAGAAAACAAAATTAACAAAGCTCATCACACATTTGTGTCTAGGTCATAAGACCAAGAGTTTAAGACCAAGATGTTCTTGTAGGTAATGTTGTTATTGTTGTGTACCATCAAGTTTCCTGAGACTCACTGTGACTCTATGGAAAAATAGCTCTTAACTCTGCCCTATTCTGAGCCAGTTTCACTGACTCCAACACACCTATTTCCATTACATTAGTGATTGTGTCAATCCATCTCATCTGGGGTTTTCTTCTCCTGTGCTGTTACTCCACCCTTCCAAAAAGGATGTCCTTTCCCAAGGACCAGTCCCTCCTGGTCATATGCCCAAAGTATGTGAGACAGGACTTCAAAATCCTTGCCAAGGAGAAACTTGGTTTCACCCTCTTCAAGACAGACCTATTTGTTCTCTTGCTGGTCCATGGTATATTCAGACTCTTTTCCAGTACCACAACTCAGAGGCATCTATTCTTCTTCTGTCATCAGTCACTGTCCAGCTCTCTGATGCACAGGAAGTAATTAGCAAGTAACTGGAAGATCATGGCCTGGACTGGACGCACCTTAGTCCTCAGACTGACATCACTACTCTTTAACACTTAGCAGAGAACCTTGACAGCAGACTTTCCCAATGAAATTCATCTTTTAATTTCCTGACTGCTAGTGCCAACAGTGTTGACTTGAGGAGTTGAACAAGCTGTAATTGTTAGCACCTTCAATCTCTTCACCTATCATGGTGCTTCCAAATGGCCCAGTGGTGAGAATCTTTGGTTTCCTGATGTTAAGCTTTAATCCATACTGAAAACCACAGTCCTTATTCTTCTGCAGCAAACACTTCAAGTCCTCCTCAGTTTTGACAAGCAAGGTTGTATCATCTGCATAATGCAGTTGTTGATGAGTCTTCCTTCAATCCTGAAATCACATTCCTCCTCATAACATCCAGTCTCCCAAATTATCTGTTCTGCTTACATATTGAGACAGGACACATCTGATTCATTCCTTTCCTGATTTTGAGTCTTGCAGTATCTTGCTCTGTTCTGAAGGCTGCTTCCTGGTTCAAGTATAAGTTTTGCATGCGAACAATCAAGTGTTCAGGGATTTCCATTTTTCTCAGGGTTGGCCATGATTCATTGTGATCTACACAGTCAAATGCCTTTGCATGATCAATAAAAACACAGAAAGACATTCTTCTAGTACTCTCTGCTTCAGCCAAGATCTATCTGACATTGCCAATGTTTCACTAGGGCCATGGCCTCTTCTAATCCCAGCTTATATTTCTGATAGTTCTCTGTAAATGTACTATTCCAGTAGGTTTTAGCTAATATTCAGCAGGATTTTGCTTGCATGTGATATTGTATGCTAATTTTCACACTCTGTCAGGTCACCTTTTTTGTAATGAGAATAGCAATGGAGCTCTTCGAGTCAGTTGGACAGGTAGCTGTCCTCCAGATTTCTTGGCCCAATCTGGTAAGTATGTCAAGGGCAGCATCTGTCTGTTGAAATACGTCAGTTGATATTCCATCAATTCCTAGAGCCTATTTGCCAATTCTTTCAGAGCAGCTTGAACTTCCTCTTTCATCATCATTGCACCTTGATCTTATATTATGAAATTCTTCTGAGTGAGACAATTCTTTTTGATACAGTGGCTCTGTATACTCCTTCCAACTTCTTTAATGCCATCTAGATTATTTAACATTCTGTCCATAACATCCTTAAAAACGGCAACTTGTGGCTTGAATTTGTTCTTTAGTTCCTTCAGCTTAAGAAATGAACAAAGCACTGAAAAAGATGAAGGAAAGAACTATTTAAAATGAATATACAATAAGGCATTATTTATATGACAACAGTTGAGAATAAGAGATGCACAGCCAAGTGGACTGGGAGAGGGAAGTGAGGGAAGAAATTATGCAACAGTAAATGGCTTGTGTTTTGGGTAGGGAGGGAAAAAATTTGCAACAAAGAATGAATGAAAATCCAACTTTTCTGTAAACTTTCATTAAAATAACAATTTTAAAAATTGAGATGGAGGAAGAAATGCTGATCAAGTTTGGTTCTTTGGATTTTTCAACTCCAGCTCTTTACACATTTCATTATAATATTTTGTTTTGTCTTCCTGAGCTGTCCTGTTCATCTTCTTAATTCCTGCCTTCTTCCCTTTGCTTTAGCTTCTGAATGTTCTAGTGTAACATTCAGAGTCTCTTCTGACATCCATCTCAGGTTTTTCTTCTTGTAAGTAATAGATGAATGAATTCAATAAATATTTGTTCAACATATCAATAAACAATTTTATTAGCAATATTTTCTTCATATGTTATTTGCTATTAAGCAAATGGCTGGGGAAGGGGTTTTTAAAAAAAAAGAAGAGGGCTGATTTAGTAAACTATAGAGCTTGTAAACACTATTTGATTACAATGTGCTGTCAATATTGTCAGAATTTTTTTTCAGTCAAATTTGATTAAAACTTCTTCTAACCAAATGAGGTGGATTTACATACTCTGTCCCTTATTCTTATCTCAGATATATGATAAAAAAACATCATATTCTAATGATCAAAACTATACTATTTTAAGTAATAAACTTCCCATGGAAGTAAATTTAGTTGAATATTTCATTAATTACTTACTGCTCTAACGTACATCTCAAAAGATAATTCTATTCTAATATCCATGTATTTTAAGTAGACTCTTTATATTGTTATCTAGGAAAACCCAAACAAGTCATCCGGTGAGACCCACAATAAAAAACACTTCATAATATTCATTTCAATGAAAACCTCCGAAGATATCTAAATGAATTTAAATGATGAATCTTTTCACAATGAAATTATTAAAAGTTACTTTCTTCAAGAACATAAAGTAAAAATATTTATTAACTGCAAACCAATGTTGTTATGTTGACAAGGTGACTACAACTCATAATGACCTTATGAAAAACAGATTAAAATCTTGCCCTTACAACCTCCAACATGCTCCAGCCCACTGTTGCAATCACTGTGTCAACCATCTTGCTGAGAATCTCCCTGTCTTTCTATGACTTTTCATCTTTCCCAGCTTGATATCTTTGTCTAATGTAATATCCAAGGTTTATTGTTCAAAGTGGCTTTCCTAGCCACTGACTTTGCCATATGGATGGTTGGGAATATATGAGTAGCATTGAGCCAATTCAGCGAGCCAATTCAGTGGCAGATTTTGAGAATCTCACCACCATCAAGGGAACTCTGGTGTCCTAGTGGTAAGAAAGGCACTGTCATGCCAAAGGTGCATGGCTTGAAATTACCAGCTGATCAGCATTAGAAGCATGATCTATAAACCAGCTGGAGGGTCAGCTATGAGTTGCTTCCAACTTAATAGCACACAGCAGCAAAACCACAAGCAAAGAAGTAGCAAAGAATAAAGTGCATCCTTTGAGTTCAGAGATTCTTCCACAAGTCAGCCCTACAGGAGAGTAGCAGCAGCTGCAGCAGAGGAGCAAAGATCCAACATGAGACAGAGCTGACCTGGTATTGTTACCCTATGGAAACAGAACCAGAAGCCTTTGTCCAAACTGGAAAACTTGGGGAGAGACACCATATGTAACTGGCAGGACTAAAATCACTTAGTAACACTGCTCTAAAGCTGTGAAGCTAAAGGCTGAAGGGCCTCCAAACATGCTTTATAAACTGTGCTGACTGAGAAATTGTATCCTGTTGTGAACTTGACATGTAACCTGTTAACTTCTGAATAAATCCCCTAACTGTGTTTGGTTCTGTATACTCTGTGAAATATTTTGACAGATTTTTAACCCAGTAGAGCACAAAGACTGGTATGGGAATTAATAGAAAAATATGCAGGAGTAGGGGTGATATGTCTGAGCTCATGGGAATTGGTTTAGTGCTGAGGATGATGATGATGCTGGAGCAAATTCCCCCTTGTGAAGTTAGGAGAGGTCAGAGATAGCTGTCCTCACATGGTCCTTGCTCCTCTTAATATGTTAAAGAAATAATAATCACAAAAAAACAATAATATACAGAAATTAGTGGGATTATAGAAAGCTTCTAATTAAGCGTAACAGTGATGCCAAAATTATGGGAGAATTTGCTTATATTATTTATTTACTAAGGGTTGTTGTTTTGTTGTTATGTGCCGTCAAGTCATTTGCGACTCATAGCGACCCTATGTACAACAGCCCTAAACCTGCCAATCTGTGCCAATCTCATTGCCTCTGACACACCAATCCCGATTACCCCAGTCACTGAATCAATCCATCTCATAAAGGGTCTTCCCCTCTTGCGCTGTCCCTCCACTCTACCCAGCATGATGTCTCTCTCTAAAGACCTGTCTCTCCTTACAACATGTCCAAAGTATGTCAGACGAAGCCCCAGAATCCTTGCCTCCAAGGAGCAGCCTGGTTTAATCCTCTCTACGATGAATCTGTTTGTTTTCTTGGCAGTCCATGGTACATTCAACACTCTTCTCCAGCACCACATCTCAGAGGTGTCAATTCTCCTTCTATCCTCCCTAGTCATTGTCCAACTCTCTGATGCATAACAAGTGATTGCAAAGACCATGGCCTGTATCAGGCATACCTTAGTCTCTAGATAGACACCGTTGCTCTTGAGTACTTTAGAGAGGTCCCTAACCGCAGACTTTCCCATCACCATACGTTTTTCGATTTCCTGGCTACTGGTGCCAAGAGTGTTGACCATGGAGCCCAGCAAACTGAAGCTGTGAACAATCTCAATCTCTTCACCATCCATCCTAATGCTACCGATTGGTCAAATGGTGAGAATTACTAAGGGTAATATAATAATAATTAAGTATAGATATTTAGAACCAACATAATTTATGGGAGTAAAGTGGTTAAGTGCTCAACTATTAAACTCAAGGTTGGGAGTTTGAAGATCTTCAAAGTGAAAGATATGTTGAATAGGAAGGAAATCTTTCAAAAATATTTATTGTCTTAAAAATTCTACAGGAAGTCTCTGTCCTAGAGGGTTACTATGAGTTGTAATTAACTTGACAGTAATGGAGTTGTGGCAGATATTATTAGAACATCTAGCACAATATAATAATATTGTTCTTATTGCTACATGTTGTCAAGTTGGAAGTGAATCACAACTGACCCTCCAGAGTGTTTTCAGAGGCTGTAAATTACACAAAAGGAGAACGCTCAACTTTCTCCTCTGGAGCAGCTTACGGATTCAAACTGCATTCCTTTGTGCAGGCAGTGTGAACTCCTTACCTCTAGTCTACCAGTGATGTCCCAATATCATAATGACAGATCAAAATTTCAATCCCCAAATTTAAATCGAGTAAGATGTTTATATTTTGATGTTCAAAATTCTACAAAATGAGAAAATTCTGAAAGAGGGACATTTAGGAGTCTCATCTACCTTTCTGTAATATTCCATTATTGCCCTGTCTTCAGCCTTTCTTGTGTTGTTATGTCGCATTGAGTTGCTTGTGACTCATATGACCCTATGTACAAGAGCCCTGAAACCTGCTCTGTCCTGTGCCAATCTTATCTGTCTCCAACACACCTACCCTCAATACCCCAGTCACTGTATCAATCCATCTCATCGATGGTCTCCCTTCTTTTTCCATACTTTCACCCTCCCAAGCATGATGTCCCTCTTCAAGAACCAGTCTTTCCCTCTCCAAGGACCAGTCCCTCCTTGCAACATGTCCAAAGTATGTTAGACAAAGCTTCAGAATCCTTGCATCCAAAGAGCAAGTTGGTCTCACTCTCTCTAAGATGAACCTCTTTGTTCTCCTGGCAGTCCATGGTATACTCAATACTCCTCCAGCACAACAGCTCAAAAACATCAATTCTCCTTCTATTATCCCTAGTGATTGTCCAGCTCTCCTGACGCAAAGCAAGCAACTGGAAAGACTATGGCATGGATCAGGCACACCTTAGTCTCCAGACTGATGTCACTGCTCCTCAATACCTTGGAGAGGTCTCTGACAGCCGACTCTTCCAATGCAATTCATCTGTTAATTTCCTGGCTGGTGGTACCAAGAGTGTTGATTGTGGAAGCAAGCAAACTACAGTTGTTAACAATCTTAACCTCTTCACCATCCATCCTGATATTGTCAATTGGCTCCATAGTGAGAATCTCTGTCTTCTTGATATTGAGCTTCAACCCATATTGAAGGCTACCATCCTTAATCTACTGCAACAAGCCCTTCAGGTCCTCCTCAGTTTCAGCAAGCAGGGTTGTGTCATCTGCACTACACAGGTTGTTGATGAATCTTCCTCCAATCCTTGACGCCACACTCTTCCTCATATAGCCCAGCCTCCCAGATGATCTATTCTGCATACAGACTGAAAGGTATGGAGACAGAATACATCCTTAGTGTACACCCTTCTGATTTTGAACCAATCAGTGTCTCCTTGCTCTGTTCTGATGACTGCCTCCTGATTCAAGTATAAGATTCACATAAACACAATTAAGTGTTCTGGGATTCCCATTCTTCTCAGAGTCAGCCACAGTTTGTTGTGATCTACACAGTCAATGCCCTTGCATAGTCAGTGCCTTTGATTTGCAATTATTAACGTCCTCTAAAATTATCCTTACTTTAAATAAATTCAAACTCTATCATATGCTGAAAGAGACCTGTAACCAAGAAATGAGTTTTCCTAACAAAGTTGAGAAGCACACAACTAATTTGGGACTTGAAGTTGGAGCTCAAGCAACAAGGCACTGTATCATTTCAAAATGTCCTCCTCAGCACATACAGAATCCTTTGTGATAGAATCTTACTTGGAGGGCTGATTGTACTTGCACTCTCTTTCCGTACTGCCACCTAGAAGAGTCAGTTCCCAGAAACACCACCTTGTTCCAGAAAGCTGCAGGATCTGTAAAGCTTACTAGCATTAAGAAAAAATTAAACCCTGCTTTGTCCCCTTCAGGGGAGGGAATCTGCATAGTTAAAAGCTGCTCCCTTTCCACTTCTCCCTCATGAAGTTTATTTCTAATAAACCTTTCACCTTGAAGACAGTGTCTACTCTCCTCTTTCTTGATTAGACTTAACAACTCTAAAATCTGAGGTGCCTATAATTCTACTTGCTACATTTTAAATTGAATATCATAGACAGTATTTGCTGAGTATTATTCCTCGTGTCTTACTTCCCCATCTGTCAAAGAACATGAGGCTATTGTTGTTGTTGATAGGTGCCACTGTGTTGACTATGACTCATAGCAACCTTATGAACAACGAAAGTGAACCCTTACCTATGCTGTGCCATCCTCAACCTCTCGAATATAATATACTTGAGCCCACTGTTACCGTAACTATATCATTTCATCTTTTTGATGGTCTTCTTCTCTTTCCCTGAGCCCAAATCCTAATGAAGGTGAAGAATTCCAGAATTATAAGAGAAAGTGGACACTCTAGATTTCATATATTCTATTAATAGAATATGAAATTCTAGAACAGCTCTAAACTGAAACTATGAAGGCAGAACATATGAATGTTCATTAAATTCTAAGCAGGTAGGATAGTTTTTTCATTTCGTAAGGCACACAGTGTTCTGCTGTAGTTCTGGTAGTGTAGCCCGCATGCTATATTGATAAACCATAAGCAGTGTCTCTTGGGTGGTTCAAATACACCAGTAACTCCTCGGGACTTAAGATGGACAAAATTTCACTGGAGGATCAGCTAAAATGAGTTCATTACAACTTGATGGCAATCAATGCTGCTACATAAATGTACTTTAAAATAGTTAACTTTCTATTTATGATGCGTTTGGATTGCTTCCAGTTTGAGGAGTATTAAAAACAATGTGGCAGTAAAACATTACCATACACATGAGTCACAGATTGAATTGTGTGCCAAAAAAATACATGAAAATGTGTCTAAGCCAGAATTCTTAATGTTACATATAATGATCCTTAGTCAATCAATTGGTCAGTGCCTTGGCACAGACACAAATCTTATTTGACTCTCTAGTGGGTATTTAGAGACTTTAAATTGTTCAGAAGGAGACTGCCCACTTTCTCACATGGAACAGTTGATGGATCTGAAACAAATGCCTTTGGGTTGGCAGTATAGCTTCTTACCACTACACCACCAGAGTGCCTGTAAATCCTAACCTGCATTAGGACAATAAGGTGGGAAAAGAAGTAGTTCTGATCCATTATAATTGTGATTAGCCAGTCAGTTGCATGGAAATTGGGGCTGGATGTAATACCACTATTGGGTCTTAACTCTGATATACTATAAGGGGAGTTTCCTTAAGGGTGTGGCCTGTATCCTCTTTACTCTTAAAAGGTTAAGCAGAGTGTTTAAGTGTTAAGCAGAGAAGACAAACCTCAGTACTACCAAGAAAGAAGAGCCAGGAGAGTGATGTGTTCTTTAGATGAGTCCTTTTGGTGAGTCTCCAAGATCCAAGACAAGATTCATGTCAAGACACATGAGGATCTACAAAGAAGGTTGGTCCTATAGGTGAAAGGCAAGAACAAGCTTCCTCCAAAAACAAGAGAAAGAGAAAACTTCTCTCTAGAGCTTTCTTCCTAAAGTTTGACTTCAGCCTCCTAAATCATGAGAAAATAAATTTCTGCTTGTTTAATCTATCTCTGTAGATAACATTTTTAAAATAAGTTACTGCTGAAGAGAGTTCCAAACCACTATACTACTTTACATGTGAAGATTACCTGCTAAGGAAAATTGTATTTTCTATCTACTCACAAAAGCTCCACCACATGATAAACATGAGCAATTTTTGTGTGTTGTGTCTTGATGAACATAAAACATGATATTACTCAATATTAGAGAACCTGATTATCTATGCTTTTATTAGTAAAAGGAACAGAGTAACTGTTAATTTCACATAATCTCTCTTTAGGTCAAAGAATAATACAAATCAGCACCTAAGTTAAAATCTGTGTGCTCCAAATACATACAGCAGGGCTATTTGGAGTAACAAAATATTGGGGTAAAAATAAACAGGTTTCATGAATAATGGCACATTGATGTAACCATCAAAATAAATTCATAGACCTACCTGAGAGAGTGTGGAAATTATCAAACATTATCATTGATATCACATGCAAGCAAGATTCTGCTGAAAATTATCCAGAAACGACTGGAACAGCACATCAACAGAGAACTAATGTGCAGGCTAGGTTTAGAAGAGGCCGTGGTACTAGAGATATTATAGCTAATGTTAGATGGATCCTGGCTGAAAGCAGAGAGTACCAGAGGAATGTCTATCTATGCTTCATTGACTATGCAAAGGTTTTTGACTGTGCGGACCATAAAAAACTGTGGCTGACTCTGAAAAGAACGGGAATCCTAGAACGCTTGATTGTGCTTATATGAAACCTATACTTGAACCAAGAGACAGTCATCAGAACAAAAGAAGGAGACACTGCATGGTTCAAAATCAGGAAGGGTATATACCAGGGATGTATTCTGTCTCCATACCTTTTCAATCTGTATGCAGAACAGATCATCCAGGACGCTGGGCTGTATGAGGAGGAATGTGGCGTCAGGATTGGAGGAAGATTCATCAACAACATGCGTAATGCAGATGACACAACCCTGCTTGCTGAAACTGAGGAGGACCTGAAGTACTTGCTGCAGAAGATCAAGGACTGCAGCCTTCAGTATGGCCTAAAGCAATAAGGATCCTCACCGCTGGGCCAATTGACAGCATCATGATGGATGGTGAAATGACTGAGATTGTTAACAACTTTACTTTGCTTGATTTTACAATCAACACTCTTGGTACTCTCGCAACCAGGAAACCAAAACATGAACTACATTGGGAAAGTCAGCAGTCAGGGACCTCTCCAGAACACTGAAGAGCAATGATGTCATGCTGGAGACTAAAGTAAGCCTGATCCAGGACATAATCTTCACAATTGTGTGCTATGCGTCAGAGAGAGCTGGACAGTGACTAGGGATGATAGAAAGAGAATTGATGCCTTTGAGCTGTGGTGCTGGAGAAGAGTGTTGAACATACCATGGACTGGTAGGAGAACAAACAGGTTTGTCCTGGAGAAGGTGAAGCTGGAATTCCGAAGCTTCGTCTAACATACTTTGGGCATGCTGCAAGGAGGGATCAGTCCTTGGAGAGGGATATCATATTTGGAAAGGTGGAGGAATAGTGCAAGAGAGGAAGACCTTTGATGAGATGGATCGATTCAGTGACTGCGGTAATAGGAGTAGGTATGTCAGAGACAGTGAGGTTGACTCAGGATAGAGCAGGGTTTAGGGCTCTTGTACACAGGGTCACTATGAGTCAGAAGTGACTCCATGGCACATAACAACAACAATATGTACTCAACCAGAGAGAAGTTTAGTTATTGTTAAAAAGAATTAAGGTGCTATTAAGTATATATAACATTGTTATGCTGTTAGCTGCTATTACTGTTTGGTGCCTTCCAAACAAAAAGGCTCATCTTCCACAGTTTTATGATATTCTTTCATAATGTTTCAGTTGACTCACATTCAGATGTCCATCAGCAGACCTCCTTTTCTAGCCTGACTTTGCCTGGAAGCTCCATTGAAATTTGTCCATCATGGGTGAATGTACTGATATTTTAAATGTGGTGACACAGATACGATCATTTTTAAAAATAAATAAAGATAAAAAGAAAGTAATCATTACTGAAAAAAAACATGGTCTAAATCTTGGTCCTCAAACTGTTATCACTGCTCCTTAGTAATCTGGAGAAGCCCATGACTGAAGACTTTCCCAATGCAATACATCACCTGATCTCCTGACTGCTGGTATCAAGAATGTTGATAATGGATCCAAGTAGGATGAAGTCATTAACAGTCTCAATCATTTCTCCATCTATCATTTAGCAGTCCAGTGATGAGAATTTATATATTCTTTACACTGAGCTACAATCAATATTGAAGGCTGCAGTCTCTGAACTTCTGCAGCAAGCAGTCCATGTCTTCCTCACTCTCAGGAAAGAAGGTTATGTCAGCTGCGTACTGAAGGCTATTGATGAGTCTTCCTACAGTCATGATGTCACATTCCACTTCACAGAGTCCAAGAGTCGAACTCCTCAAATAACTTGCAAGGCATATAGACTGAATATGTATGGAAAGAGGACACAGATCTTTGACACATATCTTTCTTAATGTTACTGGAAATCCACATAAAGAAATATATTTTTAGGTATTATAGTAACTCACAGCTGAAAAAAGCTATCTTCAAAGGTGTTACTGGTAAGAACAGAACCCAAAATTAAAGAGAGCGAACTGTGAAGAAAGTGGGGGGAAATAAAGGAATTAACAAAATGAAGCTATCTGTTAACTATTCAATCAAATAATCTATAAATTGAAAAGTCAAAGCCATCACCATGGATTAGGGATCACCTCAGAGCTGACCTCCCCACTGGTTTTAAGAGGTTGTTAATCACATGACAGGCAAGTGCACATCTTTCACCTTTGGAGCAAGTGGTGGAGTCAAACCACCTGCCTTTGGGTTGTCAGCATAGTTCCTTACCATTAGGTCATCAGAGCTCCATGTCTAATAAGAGTATTATAAAATTATTACAATGAAATATTGTTCATGTTCTGAACCAAAAAGGCTTTCAGCATGTTTTAAACATTATTCACATCAAAACATCAGAAGTTTTAAAACGTTATCCATAACACCTATTATAAGGCATGTATGTGAACAAATAATAAATCACAAATAGATCTGGTTGATCTAGGTTATTACTATATGCAACCTATTATTATATTACTATATGCCTGAGAGCTAGACAATGAAGAAGGATGACAGAAGAATAATTGAGGCCTTTGGATTGTGGAATTGGAGGAGAGTACCGAATATCTCATGGACTGCCAAAAGAACAAACAATCATGTCTTGGAGTAAGTACATCCAGAGAGCTCCTTAGAAGCAAGGATGACAAAGCTTTGTCTCACATATTTTGGGCAAGTTTTTAGTAGAGATGAATCCCTGGAGAAGGACATGATGCTTCAAAGGGTGGAAGAAGAGCAAAGGAGAGGAAGATCCCCAGTGAAGTAGACTGACACAGTGCTCAATGGACTTGAGTGTGTCAGGGATTATGAGGATGGCACAGGATAGGACAGGACTTAGAAATTTTGTTCACAGGGCTGCTATAAGTTGGACTCAACTCCATGGCACCTAACAACAATACACAAACCAAAGGTTATTCTGAGAAATAAAAATATCAGAACCACTATTTTCTCAAACAAAAACTGTAGACTCAGATTCTGAACTCTCATAGATGTGTAACACAGATTCTACTGGAAAAACACGGCTAACAAGGAGAGTAATGGTATATTAATAAAATGACCAATTTGTTGTCCTAGGAGTTCCTGGCCAGGAGAGTGGAGAATGGAAAAACTGAACCATGAAATCAAAAAGGCATCTGTCTTCCAGGTTTCTCTCTGCCAATGTCTTAAGAAAAATGTTTGAACTTTCCTGTTGGCTTTGTATGCAAATAGCTCCAGATGCAAAGTGAACCACATCTAAGTTATTCGGTTCAACATCTGCTGGTTCAATTCCCAGTATTCCTTCTAAAGTAGTTGGCTTGTGACAGACAGTTTAGTTTGCCTTGTATATAAGCTGTTTTGAAGGAGCTAATTTGGATTAAAGTATCTATCTGGACCACTTGTTTTTCTCTTTGATGGTCAATGCATTCTAATGTGGTCTGTGTACTGCTACAAGGAACTTGGAAAAATATTGAAAAGGACATTATTCAAGGTTTTGCCTCCCACCTCGCCTTCTAGGCAATTTATATTCATACAGTTAAAAGTTAAAAAGTGAAGAGTGTTACCTCTAAAATAACACCACCCACACTGTGAACAATGGCACCATTACATTTACCGACCAAATATTTTCATTAAATAGATATCAAAGATTTGAAGCTAAAGTCACTGATAAAAGTTACTTATTTTTAACAACACATTTCATGAAAACATTCTGTCTTCTGAGATGACAGCTTTCAAGTATCATCACAGAAATTGGAGAAGAACCACAGAACAAGGTACTTAGTATCTGAGACACAGTAAAACTTTCAAATACATTTTAAAAATTTATAGATAAGAGAACTAAACAACTGAGGAATAAATTTAAATAAATCCCATAGGGTACTGAAACACTGAGTCTACAGCAATCAGAAAACATAATCAAAACCATGTACTTATTAAAAAGACTAATGTCATAGAGTTTGTAGGTTAATGTAAAGTCCTTCTTTATAAAGAGTTCAGACAGAACAGAAAAAAATTGTATTGGAAGTAGAAATGGGTGGAGAGGAATAATCAGAATACAAACACACACACACACAGAATCCTGGTGGCATCACAGCCAAACACTCCTCTGGTAACCAAAAACTCAACAATTTGAACTTACCTGAGAACGCCACACAAAAAAAAAGAAAAAAAAAACCTACCACACAACCAACTTTTGAGATATTCAACCTTAAAAAAAGATGTATGATTATAACATATATGTGACTTCAGCCTAGAGAACCCTATCAGGGAGTTATACTCTATCATATGAAGTCACAAAGACTTGAAATTGATCCAATGGCACCTAACAACAACGTACACACACACATATCTACATGCACATCTAGATATGTGTGTATAATCTGAAACATGCACAAATATTTATATATAGCAATAATTTAAATTGAAAAACCCAAGACTGCTGCCATCATGTAAGTCCCAACTCAGGACAATCTTCCATTAGTTTTCTGAAAATGTAAATTTTTACAGGAGGTGAATGATTCACATGGTCTACTTACCATCACAAAACTCGATGATATTGTTGAGAAATTTTTATTAGCAAGATACAGTGTTGAGAACTCAACATTCAAAAATATTTAAAATACTGTCTCTGCTCTTCTTTTTTTAAAATTTTTTATTAATTACAATGAAAGTTTATAAGGCAGGGTTTAGAAGGGGTAATGGTACTAGGGATATTGTAGCTAATGTCAGATGGATCTTAGCTGAAAGCAGAGAATACCAGAAGAATGTCTAACTGTGTTTCATTAATTATGCAAAGGCGTTTGACTGTGTAGATCATAACACACTGTGGCTGACTCTGAGAAGAATGGGAATCCCAGAACACTTGATTGTTCTAATGTGAAACCTATACTTGGACCAGGAGGCAGTCGTTGGAACTGAGCAAGGAAACACTGCATGGTTCAAAATTGGGAAGGGTGTACGCCAGGGATGTGTCCTGTCTCCATACCTTTTCAACCTGTATGCAGAACAGATTATCTGGGAGGCTGGGCTCTATGAGGAGAAATGTGGGGTCAAGACTGGTGGAAGATCTATCAACAACCTGCGTTATGCAGATGACACAACCCTGCTTGTTGAAACGGAGAAGGACCTAAAGCGCTTGCTGCAGAGGGTCAAGGACTGCAGCCTCCAATATGGACTGAGGCTCAATATCAAGAAGATAAAGATTCTCACCACTGGCAGTATCAGGATGGATGGGGAAGAGATTGAGACTGTTCATATCTTTAGTTTACTTGGATCCACAGTCAACACTCTTGGCACCAGTAGCCAGGAAATTAAAAGGCGTACTGCCATGTGAAAGTCTGCTGTTGGAGACCTCTCCAAAGTACAGAAGAGCAATGGTGTCTCTCTGGAGACTAAGGCGCATCTGATACAGGCCATGGTCTTTGCTATCACTTGTTATGCATCAGAGAGTTGGACAACGACTAGGGAGGATAGAAGGAGAATTGATGCCTTTGAGCTATGGTGCTGGAGAAGAGAACTGAGTGTACCATGGACTGCTAGGAAAACAAATCAATTCATCCTGGAGAGGGTTAACCCAGTCTACTCCTTAGAGAGAAGGATTCTGAGGCTTCGTCTGACATACTTTGGACATGTTTTAGGAGGGACCCGTCCTTGGAGAGGGACATCATGCTTGGGAGGGTGCAGGGACAGCACAGGAAGGGAAGGCCCTCTATGAGGTGGATTGACTCAGTGACTGGAGTGATCGAGATGGGTGTATCAGAGACGGTGCGATTGGCACAGGAGAGAGCAGAGTTTAGGGCTGCTGTACATAGGGTCGCTATGAGTCACAAGTGACTCGACAGCACATAACAAAAACAACAACAACAAATGAAAGTTTACAGAGACTGAATTTCCACTCATTCATTATTGCACTTTTCTCCCTGCCCACCCCTCCCCCACAATCCACTTTTCTCTATGAAAAGTAAAAGAAAAATTCTTTCATTGTTATACAATCCCTCCCTCCAAGTCCATTCCACCACCTTCATTCTGGATTCCTGTCATGACAATAATACCTAATCATATATTTCTACACAATTCTCTCAGTCATCTGTTTCAATTCAGTATACATTATTTATCCCTTCTTTCTCAGTCTCTGCTCCTCTATGTTTACACTAATGTAGACAAACAGAAAGAGAAATTAAACCCCAATAAAACAATATTAAATATATATACACACATATGTATGTGCTTATGTATATGTGTGTATATATACGCTTATGTATTTACACACACACACGGTAAGTGCCAAAGTATTTACACTGAAGAGTAATTTTCAGAGTCCTCTCTGACATTAAAAATGTTCGTTGATTTCTTTCCTGTCTTTTCAATTATCTTTTGCTTTCATTGTGTATGATCTTCTTAATGTCATCCTATAACACATCTGTTTATGACCTTTAGTGTTCAATGCATCAAATCTTTCTTGAGATGGCTTTTAAATTCAAATGATGGACACTCATTCTTGTGTTCTGGCTATCATAAATTTGTCTTCATTGTTTTCAGCTTCAGTTTGAGACTACACATGGGTAATTAGTGGTCTTTTCCACAGTTGACACCCTGATTTAAACCTGTATATTGAACAAAGAATTCAAGAATCTGGACTATATGAAAAAGAAAAAAAAAAGAATCTGGACTATATGAAGAAGAATGTGGTAATGGGATTAGAGAAAGGCTGACCAACAACCTCCTTTATGCAGATGACACAATCCTTAAAGTTTTCTTACAAAAGAAAACTTGAAGCACTTATTGAAGAATATCAACGAGATAGATTGACAGAGTGAGTACAACAATGGGTCTGAGAACAGAAATAGAGAAAACAGTATGGTTTCAATCTGCTACTCAAAACATTGCTGAGTTGTACCTAATTCAACAGAGAGCACTTAACAACAGCAACAAGTGTTAAATAGTTCTGGAAAAGCAGAAAAAAAATAAAGCTCTCACTCAGAAGAATGAGCACTTTATAAGCTATATCACAAATTCCAAGAAAGTTCTATAGTTATTCTTCATCAAAAAATACATAAAACCAAAGCAAGATACTGGGAGAGCATGACCATTCAAAACATGACAAAGAGATACAAACAGACACTTTCTAGGAATACCATGTCGAATATAGTTTGAGTTAGTTCAAGCAAAATTATTATAAAATACAAACTGAAGTAGCAGAAAAAAAAACTGTATATAAGGTCACTCTCCTAAATGAAGTAAACATCATAGCATTATTTACCAAGAATAAAGGCAGTAGGAAAAGAAGAACCTTCCTCAAAGAACTTTCTGCTCTAAATTATATTTAACTTTGATGATTTGGTTGGAATACATTCATGGTAATATTTCTATTCTCATGGACTTGTTTCCATTTAACTTTAACTTGAGTTTGCATTTGAGTAGTCAATGGGCTGTTCCACAGTCAGTCCCTGGCCTGGTTTTTTGTTTATTTTCTTCTTTTTTTTTTATCCCCCCTGAGGTAAACATATTTAACAGGTTTTAAGTAGCAAAGACTTCTGATCTTTATAAAGAAATCAATATGGTGCTCACTTAGAGTCTTCTTTTATTTTTTCTTTCTTTTTTTAAATATTTTAATTGATTTTCATATAATAATACTTTACATTATGTTTTATTCATATACATTGTTTTATATAATCTTTCATTTCCATTGTGCTTCATACAATCATTCATATACATTCTATTTTATTTTTGTTTTGCTTTTTTAAATTGTATTCTGATTCATTTAGTTTGAATACATTTTTTTTCACAAAAGATCCTTACCATTTCCTTTGCCGACCTATCCATTGAATTCTGCAACCCCATGATTAACACCCTTCACCCCAATCCCCACCCTTCTATTTCCACCCTCACCCCCACCTTGGATCCTCATATTCATTCTTTAAGAATGGTTTTATATAGTATAGTGTCCTTGTAGAACTGAATAGTTCACTCAGCATAATTAATGCTCTGCAGTCCCTCCCAATTTAGGTAGTAATTTACAAAATCATTGCTCCTGTGTGCTGTGTTGTATTCCATTCCATGAATGCACCACAACTTCTCAATCCATTCATTTGTGGTTGGATATCTGGGCTTTTTCCATGTTCTTACAATGGTGAATAATGCTGCCATGAGCACTGATGTACAGGTTTCCATTTAAGCCTCAGTTCTAATTTTTTTGAGATATATTCTAAGCAATGGAATAACTGGGTCATAATAGAATTTCTATGTTCAACTTTTTGAAAAAGTACCAAACTGCCTTCCAGAACGGTTGTACCATTTTACAATCCCATCTATAATGTATATGAGTTCCTATCTTGCCATATCCTCTCCAACATTTATTATTTGCTGTCCTGTTAAATTTTGCCACTGCTACTGGAGCAAGATGCTATCTCATTGTGATTTGCATCTTTCTTATTGTCACTGATTAGGGGCATTTCTTCATGTGTTTGTTGGCCATTTCCCTCTGTCAAAATTCTTTTCATGTCTTTTACCCACTCTGTAACTGGGTTATCAGTCTTTTTCTTGTGAAGGCCCAGGAGTATTCTATAAACATTCGTTGTAAGACTCTTGTCTGAGATGGTATTGCCAAATGTTTGTTCCTACTCAAAAGGTTTTCTTTTCAACCTGTTTTGAAAAGTTTTTGATGAATGCAGGGATTTAATCTTTAGAAGGTCCCATTCATCAATTTTATCCTGTTCAGATTGTGCAATTCTGACTGTATTTAGCAATCTCTTTATATCATAGACTATATACTATAGACATAGCAGGTTTTGAGGTCAGGGAGTGCTAGACCTCCCGCTTCATTTTGGTTTCGCAGTAGTTTTGCTTATTCGCAGTTTCTTGCCTTTCCAAGTAAACTTAGCAATTTCTCTTTTGATCTCGAAAAATTAATTTGGTGTCTGTATTGGGATTACATCGAATATATAGATTGCTTTTAGTAGGACTCTCATTTTCACAATATTGAGTCTTCCTATCCATGAACAGGGCACATTTTTTTCCATTTCTTTAGGTCTTTTATTGTGTCTTCTAGAAATGTTCTGTAGTGTTCTTTGTATAGGTCTTTTGTATCTCTAATTAGGTTCAGTCCCATGTATCTTAATTTGTGGTTGGCATTGTAAATGGTATTGCTTTCTTGGGTTCCTTCTCCAGGTTCTGCTTGTTACTATAGAAGAATCCCTCTGATTTTTGGATATTGTTCTTATATCCTGCTATCCTACTGAATTGTCCCACTAGCTCTAACAGGTTTTTTGTTGAGTCTTAGGGGTTTTCTATGCACACTATCCTATCATCTGCCTATAGCAATATTTTAACTGTCTCTTTTTGAAAGCTTATATTGCACTTCTCTAATGTGTCTTTCACAGATTTAGTCAATCTGATTCCTGGGTCATCCACCAGGTGAGGTCAATGTGTATAGTTAACATTTATAAGTTGTTTTTTTATTAAAAAAAAATGAAATAAATAAATAATTCTTTGTACAAAATCAATCATGTGTCCTCCAGGCTCATTTCTGTCACGAAAGCCATTCTTTTTCAACTGTAATGTTATGTGCCACTGAGTCACTTGAAACTCTTAGCAACCCAATGTACAACAGCCATAAACACTGTTCTGTCTTGTGCCAACCTTATTGTCTCTGACACACCTACTTCCATTACCTCATCACTGAATCAATCCATTTCATCAAGGGTCTTCCTCTCTTGCACTGTCTCTGCACTCTTCCCAAGCATGATGTCCCTCTCCAAAGACTGGTCATTCCTAGCAACACACCCAAAGTATGTCAGACAAAGCTTCAGAATCCTTGTCTCCAAGGACTAGCCTGCTTTCATCCTCTCTAGAACAAATTTGTTTTTTCTCCTAGCAATCCATGGTATACTCAATACTCTTCTCCAGTACCACCCCTCAAAGGTATCAATTCTCCTTCTATTATCACTCACTAGTCATTGTCCAGCTTTCTGACACAGAGTAAGTAACTGTGAAGTCTTTTGCCTGGATCAGGCACACCTTAGTCTCCAGACTGATATCATTGCTCTTCATTGCTCTGGAAAAGTTCCTGACAGCAGACTGTCAGTCTTTATTTTTTGTTTCCAACCTTTGTATTGCAGTCATCAACTATTATTAATGTATCTTAATTACATGTTCAATCAATTTCAGACTGACTGCAAATGTTAGTGGAAATACAAACCCTCTTAAGCTCTATTTGGAGAAGGTTTGCATCTTCTTCCAAACATTTCACTGCCTCTGAAAACCCACCGGAGGATCAACTATGGGTTAGTTCTGACTCAACGGTACACAAGAACAACAAGAAAAATTATCTTAAGCACAGATTTGACATGATGAATGTTAATAACCAGTGACCAGAGAGTTGTGGGATGACATCAAAGACTTCATCCATGAAAAAACCAAAAAGTCATTACAAAGACAAGAAAAACTTAAAAAAGGATAGCAATTAAAAAACTTTTTAAAATGGATGTCAGAAGAGACTGTGAAACTTGCAGAAGAATGAAAAAAGTCAAAATAAGAGAAAAGTGTGTTAAAATAAAAAAGATGAACAGAATATTTCAACTCTAGAAGACAAAGTAAAATATCGTGAAAGCTGCAAGAAGATGGAGTTAGAAAACCAAAAAGAAAGAATACCCTCAGCATTTTTCAAGCTGAAATATCTAGAGAACAAACTCAAACCTTGAGTTGCAACACTAAAAGATTTTTTGGGTGAAATCTTGAATGAGGCAAGAAGTATCAAAAGAAAATAGAAAGATGTTCACTGATGTCCATAGTAGTGCTATGTACTACAGCAAAAACACAGAAGCAGTCCAACAGGATCTTCTAAAGCATCTTGCTTGCATGTGGTTTAAGTGATATTGTTCAATGATTCCACTTTCTGTCAGATCACCTTTTTTTGGGAATGGGAATAAAAATGTTCTCTCTTCCAATAAGTTGGCCAGATGGTTATCCTCCAAATTTCTTGGCACAACTTATTGAGCATGTCCAGGGCTGCATCTGTTCGTTGAAATATGTCAACTGGTATTTCATCAATTCATGGGTCCTTCACTTTTGACAATCCTTTCAGAAAAGCTCGAACTTACTCCTTCATCACCACTATCTCTTGAACATAAATTGTTTTATTAAATTCTTCTCTGTTGTCCAATTCTTTTTGGTACCGTGACTCTGCATACTCCTTCCCTCTTATTTAAATTCTTCCAGGATCATTCAATATTCTGTACAAAGCATCTTTAAGTATTGCAACTTGAGGCTTGATTTTGTTCTTCAATTCTTTCCGCTTAAGAAATGTTGACAAAGTTTATTCCTTTTGATTTCTGCCTCTAGCTCTCAATACATCTCATTATAATAGTTTGCTTAGTTTTCCTGAGACACCCTTTGAAATCTTCTGTTCAGTTCCTTAACTTTCTGAGCTCTTCCCTTTACTTTAGCTTATCAGTGTACTAGTGCAATATTCAGAGTCTCTTCCAACATCCATATTGGTCTTTTCTTCTTCCTTTGTCTTTGTAAACATCATGATAGATGGAGAAAAGATTAAAGTTGTTTACTATTTCATTTTGCTTGGATCCACCAATGGTAGCAACATTCACAAAATCAAACGACATGTTAGATATGGGAAATCAGCCGTCAAGGACAAATGCAAACTTCTAAAGAGCAAGGATATGAGTTTGAACACTATGGTCTTCAACTAAGATGATTTAAGCCGTAGTCTTTCAACTGCTTCTTATTCCTCTAAAATGTAGGAACAAGAATAAGAAAGATGGATGAAGAATCAATGCCTTGGAAATATGATATTTTCAAATCTACTGAATGCTCCTGTACTGACAAAACTATCTGTCATGAAGAAAATACAGACAGACAGAATGTTTCTTTGAGGCAAGGATAGTGAAACTTCATCTCACTTTGGGTTTATTTTCAAGAGGAACTAGTCCTTAGTGAGAGACATCACAAGGGGAAAGACAAAAGGCCAGCAAAACAGAGGAAAATTTGTCATAAAGACAAACTGGCACAGTAATTAGCACAATGGTCTTAAGTATGGCAGAGATCATCAGGATGCTGCATATTAGGGTAAGGGTTAGATCTGCTGTTTATAGGGTTACCATGTATGGTAGTCAACTTTATGGCACCTAACAACAACTACTTCTTTGATTATAGATATAGGAAAACACATTTCTTAAGTGAGATGACTACGTATCAACTGTTTCATAAAATATTGACCTAAAGATAATAATTTTAAAAAGGTCAACCTGTATATTTCACTTATTCTTTACTTTGTTGTTGTTATGTATGGTCAAGCTGTAATATACCCACAGCTGACCCTCCAGTAAGCTTTCAGAGGCAGTAAAACACACAGAAGGTGACTTTCTATCTTTCTCCCACAGAGCAGCTGTTTGATTCAACCCACATGCCTGTCAGTTTGCAGCACAACTCCTTACCACCAACAGGGGATCTAATAAACTAGCATTTTTAGATCTACAATGTATATCGCAGATTTGCATCATATATCCCTTTAAAAATGAAATCAATGATGTTGTTCTGTAGTTTCCACACTCAGCTGGGTCGCCCTTCTTTGGGATGGGAACAAATATAGACCTCTCTTCCAGTCAGTTGGCCAAGTGGTTGTTCTCCAGATTTCTTGGCACAGCTTGGTGAGCACATCCACGGCAGCATTTGTTAGCTGAAATATGTCAATTGGTATACCATCTATTCCAGGGGCCTTATTTTTTGCTATTTCCTTCAAAGCAGCTTGAACATCTGCCTTCATCACCATAGGCTCTGGCTCAAACGCTATTTCATTAAATTCTTCTTTATCTGCCAATTCCTTTCGATACAATGACTCAGTATATTCCTTCCATCTTCTTTTGATACCTCCTGGATCATTTAACATTCTGCCTAAAGCATCCTTGATTGTAGCAACTCAAGGTTTGAATTTGTTCTTCAGTTCATTGAGCTTAAGAAATGCTGAACAAGTTCGACCCTTTTGATTTTCCGACTCTAGCTCCTCGCACATTTCATTGTAATATTTTACTTTGTCATTCCGTGCTGCCTTTTGGATTCTTCCATTCAGCTCTTTAGTGTCTTGGATTCTTCCTTGTGCTTTGTCTTCTCTATGTTCCAGTGCAATCTTCAGAGTTTCTTCTGACATCCATTTTGGTCTTTGTAATGACATCCATTCTGTCTTTGTAATGACCATTTGCACTCTTCCTGGATGATACATTTAATATCCTCCCACAACTCATCTGGTCTTCGCTCATTAGTGTTCAAGGCCTCAAACCTGTTCCTGAGATGATTCTGAAA